>NW_016158688.1:29366-86540 GCF_001687245.7 Rhagoletis zephyria
TTGTGCGTTAGAACTAAATTCCGATAAACGTGAGCGCAATTGTCGGTGTCCGTTTTATAGTTCATCGTTTTGTGATTAGGGGTGTTCATAATATGTAACATCTCTAAAAAATAGCGTTTATTATAGATTTTTTCTTCTTGCAAGATTGCTACTTTATCAAAGTCGGGATAGTGTCCCGTATCCTGGCAATGAGATGACAAGGCTGTCTTATTGTCCTCCGAATTATTCCTCAACTTAATGTTTGATTTGTGAGCGGAAATCCTTGTCTTTAATTTCGATTTTGTTGTCCCCACATATACCATATCGCATACGTGGGACGCGTCGCCACTGCATGGTATTCTATAAATTACATCAGACTTCTCATTTATTGGAATTTTATCTTTGGTATTTGAGTAAACTTGTTTCAGCGTATTGTCATAAGTAAACGCTATGCGGAAATTGTCCTTGTCATATATTTTTGAGTATTTAATTCTCTCAGATAATCCTGGTACATATGTTGCCGATTTATACATTTGATTGTTCCCGTCACTATATGATTTCTTTTTACCGGTCTGGACATAGAAGTCGCGGATAAGCTTATTAATTAAGCAATGTGGAAATTCATTTTTCTGCAGGATATCTTTGATAGTGGCAATGTTCTTCTTATGATAATTTTCGTCACTTATCGTGAGGACTCTTGTTATAAAATTTTTGGCGGTATTTCGAATTATTTTCTTCTCATGTCTCGAGTTAAAATTAATGAGCCTCCCTGATGCTGTAGGTTTCTTATACCAGTCAACTGTTAATTTGTTGTTTTTCCTTATTATTAGGGTGTCCAGGTAGGGTAATTGTCCATCTTTTTCTATTTCTAATGCAAATTTTATTTTCTTGTTGTAATTGTTTAGTGTGTTGAGCATCTTGTCAATATTTTCTGTTTTAGCAATTGCAAAGATGTCGTCGACATATTTAGTTAGTAATCGGGGTTTGCTTTCGGCGTCATTTTCAAATTTGATTAATAATTCCTCCATTACTATGTCTGCGATAACCGGTGAAGCGGGGGAACCCATAGGCATTCCTGACTTTTGCTCGTAAATCTTGTCGTTATATTTGAAATAGCGATTCTCTTTAATGCAAAATTTCAATATGGTTAAGAAAAGGTCTTTGGTTAGAGTTGTGTGTTCTTGTATTGAACTCCACTTGGAATCTATTATCTCTATGGCTAAATCCACGGGTATGCTTGGAAAAAGCGAGACGACATCAAACGACACAAGACTTTCATCGTCGTAAATATATGTTTTTCCGATCTTTTCTTTAAACTCGACTGCGTCTTTCACATTAAACTTGGAGGACATTGTTACATTTTTGAGCACGCGGATAACATATTTACATAGGTTATAGGACGGATTCCTTCTTTGTGAATTTTAGGCAGACCGTAAATTCTAGGGGGATGGGCCGTTTTGCAAGTTAGGTTATTCCTTTCTTTTAAATCAATCACTTTGTTTGTGTACATTTTCTCTACAATTTCGTTATTTTTAGCTCGTAATTTATTCGTGGGATCACGTTTCAAAACCCTGTATGTCGAAATATCATTGACTATTTTCTGCATCTTTATATCGTATTCCGATTTTTCCATCATTACAGTTACGTTTCCTTTGTCCGCATTGAGAATTAAAAGTTGGTCATTGTTTTTTAGGAACGTCTTAGTAGAATGTAGGGTATCACGAATAAATCTATCTCTAATGGTGATTGTCATTTTATTCAGGTGGTCTCCTATTAATGTCGTCAGATTATTTATTTCTATTTCCTGATTTTCTTTATCTTTAATCGTCTGTTTGCAGCTTTCCCCATCTGCAATAATTTTAAAAAGTGGAAAATCTGTCTTGGTCATTGGTAAGGCAAATTTAGGTCCTAAGGATAAGAGCCATTGAACGTCATTTGGAATTTGTGAAGTTGTTGTGTTTTGAAACCATTCTGGTACAGCCCTAATGTTAAGTAGTTGTTTTTGTTTGTCCCTTAGCTTTTCATACTTTTTGGTTTGTCTTTTCTTAATATTTGTCGTGAGAGTGTTGATTATTTTGTTTTCACTTTCGAAAAACGCATTTGAATCGCGCATGCTTAGTTGTAGTTCAATCTGGGCTTTTAGTGTGTTTACCTCTTTTTTCTTTCGTCGAAGTATTTCGTGTTTTATGTTGATAAGTAGATTCACTAATTTACTTTGGACTTTCTGGACATATGCAGACACTGAATTGTTGATATGTGTTGACATCTTGTTGTTGCTGGTGTTGTTGCTAATGATGTAGGCAATATTTTTAGTGGCATCGTTGATAAAATCTGGTTTTAAGCCGCTTCTTCTGCACTTTTCCAAGAATTTGGTAGATTCTGCTGTTTTTGTGATTTGCTGTGTGATATTTTGGTAGCGTTTGATGTGTTTCCTCGTCTTGATGTTATAGTTGTTTTTTATGTTAGTGTAAACATTTGACTTGATTTTATATTCTCGGTGTGCTCTCCGATTTGATAAAGTAGCAATCTTGCAAGAAGAAAAAATCTATAATAAACGCTATTTTTTAGAGATGCTACATATTATGAACACCCCTAATCACAAAAGGATGAACTATAAAACGGACACCGACAATTGCGCTCACGTTTATCGGAATTTAGTTCTAACGCACAACAACAAACCTACAGTAGGTGTCGTGTGATCGTGTGTTCATGTTTAACTCATCGTCCGTCTGCTGCCAAGATTTCTTCGGACAACAACATTGCTCTGCTGAGATGACATACAAACATTTCTTTGTCTTACTGTTCAGCGCTTTATGTATTGTTGTTTGTATAAAATTTTTGTTTACAATTACTGTATTTTAATTATTAGTTTTCCTGTTTATGTTTAATATCTTCTTCGTGCTTGTTTGTTATTTTACATTTTAACATATGATTAGTCGACCGGACAAAGCTAATAGTGTAAGTCGTTTTAATGCACTTGTGCATATGTATGTTTTTGTTGGTTTATATTGTGATGTAAAAATATTGTTTTCCTTTTTTTAGTCCTGAAGATGCCTTCAGACTGAAGGCGAAATATCGACCAAAATAAAAATAAAAAGTAAATAAAACATAAAAACATTTAATGTTTTATTTAACATACGGCCTATAGCTCAAAAATAATTATTAAATAGGTTTTAAATTTGTTTATAACCAAGAAACATACATACGTCAAAAACCGATAATAGAAATGTTTAACTTTAGACATAGCTTTATTTTTAATCCAACCTTTAAATATAAAGTGAGCTTTAAAGTTACCGGTTACTTGAAAAATTTCAGCGAACTTTGTGAAGAATCTTAACCAATAACTTTAAAGCTCACTTTATATTTAAAGGTTGCATTAAAATTTATGGATACTCTAAAAGTATCAGGGAAAAAGTATCGATACTACTCAGTATCGGACTCATTAAAATACGTTTTTTTGGAAGACTAAAATTATTTTAATCTTCAATCGTATATCTAGTTATTTCCTGAAATTAAAAAAATACAAATTTAAAATATTTGATTTTTATTTAATTTCAGAACTTACTTTCACGTTAGAAGTAATTTTAACGTTAAATGTACATACATACATACATATATATATATATACTTTCACGAATTTAAAATTTTATTAAGAATTTTTGTAAACTTTTTATTATTTGGGTATGCATTTTTGCAGCCTATTCAATTTTAGTATAATAATGTGCAAGTTTGAAATAAAAGTTAACAGTAGTAGGCTACACGTAAAGTTGAATAGGTTACAAAACTGCATACCCAAAAAGTTTATAAAAATTCTGCATTTTCGTGAACTTTGCGTAAAGTTTTATGGCCTTATTCATAAAAATAAAAAAAGGTTTATAAACTGAAAAATGTATGAAAATGTCATTTTATTAAGCTCTTTAAACCTACCTTATTTTTTATGAATAATGCCATTAAACTTAAATTATTTTGTTTATGTTATGCAACAGACTACACGAAATTTCAGTTTACCTTAAGTGATGGACAAAATTGAATGATAGTAATCCATATAAGCAAAGAAAATTGGGTTGCCAATGGAAGAAAAAATTTAAAAAGTGTGTTTTTTAAAAAGTATTCGATACGAGTACTTTGCAAAGTATCGAGTAAAATTACCAAATAAGGTATCGAGTATTAAAGTACATCAGTATCGATGCTTACTCAATATCGATAGTATCGTTCGAACCCAAGAATGATAGAATACAAGATTGCGTCGTCCTGGGCGTTGACATTTGTGTACCACAAGTAAACAAAGAATAGAGCGAAAAGAAGAACGAGTTGAAACAGCCAAAGCAGTTCACTTTACTGCGAAAAACGTGTTTTAATTTTGCTAAATGCGAAAATATTGCATTTTTCACCTAATCTATTAGAGAACAGTGAACATTGTAGTGCACTCCATTGCTTTGCAATTGAGGCTGCTTCAGCAAACGTTTTAGTGCACTCCATTGCTTTGCAATTAAGGCTGCTGCAGAAAACTGCAGCAGCATCTCTGCGGGACTGATTAGTTAACTTGCTAATGGAGGCTCCGTGGAGCAGAAACAAAATCATTGTGAGGAAATGCTGTTAATATAATAATAGAGAAACATTTCGGGAACGGCTTTGCCGTGCCCTATGTACACAAAATGCAGCGATTCGTCCCAGCGCTACACTTGCATCTACGCTTCTTGCATCTTGACGGCTGTCGCAATTTAACACACAGCACTTCATTGTATTAGTTTTTACGCAGTCTTCAACTCAAAAATCACTCACAAATTGCAAATTAACACGATTTAAACTGATTTTTCACTTATAATTCAAATTTCTCTTTCGCTGATTTGTAAACAAAGGTTTATTTACAAGTTACCACAACTGTCAAAATCGGCAAAACCAAAGTAGCGGTACCACTGACGGCGCCACCTTTGTTTGCTGCACCGTGGTTCGAACCCTATTCGTCACCCGCATTTTTAAAACACAAAACTTGAAACAACAAAACTGCAAAGCTTTTTACCCCAAACTTCAAATTCAGAAACTCACAAAATGAAAAGACCGAATCTAGANCCAAAGTAGCGGTACCACTGACGGCGCCACCTTTGTTTGCTGCACCGTGGTTCGAACCCTATTCGTCACCCGCATTTTTAAAACACAAAACTTGAAACAACAAAACTGCAAAGCTTTTTACCCCAAACTTCAAATTCAGAAACTCACAAAATGAAAAGACCGAATCTAGATATATCGATGATAAACAAACAAGCAAGCAAAAAGCTCTTCAAAGCAGGATGGGCAAATGGAGTGGTCATTTACGCCTATCACAGTCAGGTGTTTGCGCCACGTGAAGTGACCAGTCAGCAAAAGACGTTTTTAGTGAGAGAAAAAACTATATAGACCTTCTGAGATTGGAGGCAACATAAGTTTTGCCCAGCTGCATCCACTCGATGGCTCCCAGTCATTGCTGAACGAAGTATCCACCCAGTTTATGATGGTGGCTTCGACGGTCGAAANTGGGCAAATGGAGTGGTCATTTACGCCTATCACAGTCAGGTGTTTGCGCCACGTGAAGTGACCAGTCAGCAAAAGACGTTTTTAGTGAGAGAAAAAACTATATAGACCTTCTGAGATTGGAGGCAACATAAGTTTTGCCCAGCTGCATCCACTCGATGGCTCCCAGTCATTGCTGAACGAAGTATCCACCCAGTTTATGATGGTGGCTTCGACGGTCGAAATGGGGAGTGCTATAACTGGTTGCGGATCGAGGAATGCCTGGTCTGAGCCAACTGTGGCCAAAGGGTCAGACGTCCCGAGTTGCCCGGCACCCAGAGTTAGGCAAGCTCGTTCGTTATCTTTACCAACATAATTTAGTCGGGACTTGCATTGCCGAACTAGTTTTGAAGTACTTGGATAGAGGGCTGGCCAATGCCTTAAGTGCAGCTTGGCTGTACTTGTAGACACGTAAACTTCTTCCCCTCCACCTATTTTCCACCACGTAGTCTATGGCTTTGGGGGTTGCAAATACCTCAGCCTGGAATACTGATGCATATTCCCCAAGAAAAAAATTACCCTGAGTCAGTTTTGGAGCCATCAGTGAAGAATCGGCAATGTACGAGTGCGGGCTCAGTGCTGGAATTAAACCAGCATTCCCCCTCAGGGAACTCTCTCTCTCTAGAATCTCTTCAACAAAGGTAATGGGAGCGTACTATTCTGCAGCACTGAAAAGAAACAAGTGCTCAAAAATCTGCCGCCGCCAATTTTCGNAGTCAGCAAAAGACGTTTTTAGTGAGAGAAAAAACTATATAGACCTTCTGAGATTGGAGGCAACATAAGTTTTGCCCAGCTGCATCCACTCGATGGCTCCCAGTCATTGCTGAACGAAGTATCCACCCAGTTTATGATGGTGGCTTCGATGGTCGAAATGGGGAGTGCTATAACTGGTTGCGGATCGAGGAATGCCTGGTCTGAGCCAACTGTGGCCAAAGGGTCAGACGTCCCGAGTTGCCCGGCACCCAGAGTTAGGCAAGCTCGTTCGTTATCTTTACCAACATAATTTAGTCGGGACTTGCATTGCCGAACTAGTTTTGAAGTACTTGGATAGAGGGCTGGCCAATGCCTTAAGTGCAGCTTGNAGTTGCCCGGCACCCAGAGTTAGGCAAGCTCGTTCGTTATCTTTACCAACGTAATTTAGTCGGGACTTGCATTGCCGAACTAGTTTTGAAGTACTTGGATAGAGGGCTGGCCAATGCCTTAAGTGCAGCTTGGCTGTACTTGTAGACACGTAAACTTCTTCCCCTCCACCTATTTTCCACCACGTAGTCTATGGCTTTGGGGGTTGCAAATACCTCAGCCTGGAATACTGATGCATATTCCCCAAGAAAAAAATTACCCTGAGTCAGTTTTGGAGCCATCAGTGAAGATTCGGCAATGTACGAGTGCGGGCTCAGTGCTGGAATTAAACCAGCATTCCCCCTCAGGGAACTCTCTCTCTCTAGAATCTTTTCAACAAAGGTAATGGGAGCGTACTATTCTGCAGCACTGAAAAGAAACAAGTACTCAAAAATCTGCCGCCGCCAATTNGTACTTGTAGACACGTAAACTTCTTCCCCTCCACCTATTTTCCACCACGTAGTCTATGGCTTTGGGGGTTGCAAATACCTCAGCCTGGAATACTGATGCATATTCCCCAAGAAAAAAATTACCCTGAGTCAGTTTTGGAGCCATCAGTGAAGAATCGGCAATGTACGAGTGCGGGCTCAGTGCTGGAATTAAACCAGCATTCCCCCTCAGGGAACTCTCTCTCTCTAGAATCTCTTCAACAAAGGTAATGGGAGCGTACTATTCTGCAGCACTGAAAAGAAACAAGTGCTCAAAAATCTGCCGCCGCCAATTTTCGTTCGCATCGCCTCACTCAGTGTTATACCAACATCCGTTTCTTTTTAGTCTGCAGGTGACCTTTAAGGCTTCCCACGTATGATGACACAAAGTGACGATAAGTTCACCAGTGCGTCAAGAGCACTTTACACCACTAAAAAAAATTAAAGTTAAATAAATAGGATATCAAGCAACCATTTTGGTTCTTTACTATCGAAACCAGATGAATTTTCGTGGACCCCCACTTACAACTCGGAGACCCCCATATTTTTTTCACGCCAACGTAGACCCCTGTCGAGTCTCCCGTGGACCCCTGGGAGTCCACCTGCGACACTTTGGGAATCACTGGTATAAAGTAAAGCATTTTATTATGGGTTTTAATTTTGTTTATAACCAAGAAACATACATCCGGCCCTTAGGGCCGTTTTCTGAAGTAACCTGTAATTTTAAAGCTCACTTTATATTTAAAGGTTATATTAAAAATTAAGCTATATCTAAAGTTAATCACTTATATTATTGGTTTTTGACGTATGTATGTTTCTTGGCTGTAAACCAAATTAAAACTTTAGACACAATCATAATTTTTAATGCAACATTTAAGTATAAAGTGAGCTCTAAAGTTATCTTAGTATGTCGGTGTGCCATCAAAAAGAAAGACCTATTCAGATATATTTCAATATTTTCAAAGGCACACAGCTGAAAAAGGTCTTATTTTATTCTTTAATGTGTAACTAATATGTGTATAAATAAATAAGAACAATTTAGTTATTGCTGAAAGTGCAAAATGGAAAAGAACTTAAAATACTACCTTGTTGATAAGACAGATTTGACAGATTTTAAATTACTAGTATCGCCCAGTTGTCGAAATTCGTCATCTTTTTTTATACACTTTTAAATTTCACCTGTCACCAGTACTAACTCTTTTATGCGAATTACTATTTTGAAGTCCACCAGCATAATTTATAGCGAATTTACAGGAAAACTTAAAATCGAATTATGAACGTTAATACCGGATTGATTAATGCTAATTCTACCAAGTCTCCTCCTCAGTAGCTTTTAAAAATAGACCGAAAAAGGAACCTCGATTTTCATTTATAAAAAATATGCATATGTATTTGTATGTATGTATAGATGAGATGCCCATCACTGACTAATATGTCAAACAATTCAGACTGTAAATAAGTCCGTAAGTAAGGTATTGACAACATATGTTGCTGTGTCAAATTTCAGGACGTTAGCATAGGTGGTTACGGAGATGACCGATAAGAGAATTCCTGTTTGAATGGGCGGTGCCACGCCCTCCTTTCCAAAATCGACCACTCTTCGCCGTAAGTACGGTATTGACAACATATGTTTCTGTGTCAAATTTCAGGACGTTAGCATAGGCGGTTACAGAGATACGCGTATGAGAATTCCAGTTTGAATGGGCGGTGCCACGCCCTCCATTCCAAAATCTACCACTCTTCGCCGTAAGTACGGTATTGACAACATATGTTGCTGTGTCAAATTTCAGGACGTCAGCATAGGCGGTTCCAGAGATAAGCGATATGAGAATTGCAGTTTGTATGGGCGGTGCCACGCCCCCTTTTCCAAAATCGACCACTTTTCGCCGTAAGTACGGTATTGACAACATATGTTGCTGTGTCAAATTTCAGGACGTCAGCATAAGCGGTTCCAGAGATAAGCGATATGAGAATTTCAGTTTGTATGGGCGGTGCCACGCCCCCTTTTCCAAAATCTACCAGTTTTCGCCGTAAGCACGGTATTGACAACATATGTTGCTGTGTCAAATTTCAGGACGTTAGCATAGGCGGTTACAGAGATGGCCAATAAGAGAATTTCACCTCCTATACAGCCACGCCCACTTTCCCAGTACCTACCATTTTTTACCTTAAGTAGGGTATTTACAATCTATGCATCTGTGCTAAGTTTCAGTTCCCCAGCATAATTCGTTTTAGAGATATAGTTGTTTTCACATTTTAGTCTATATGTCAGATGCTACGCCCCCTATAAATAGGTATTACCATTTCTGGATTAGAGGAAGTTATATACTTTAAATCGGTCTATGTTTCATTAAAATCGAGCGAAGGGTGCCTTCAAAAAAGGGATTGCAAAATTTTCTTGTGGCGTATTTATATATAGACTAGCTTATAACCGCGGGTTTCACCCCGCGCTTTTATGCAAATATGAAAAATAATTTAATAATAGCCGTCATCGATTCGCCAACAGTTAGCAAGTGGCGAAACGAACGAATTCAATGAGGTACAACCAAACTCGCTATCGTCTATCCGTGCTAGCTAACTTTGTTGTTGCTTTCACATGCAAAATTTTTCGTTAAGCGACCGGAACTCAAACATAGCAAGCAGCGAAGTGGCGAATCGATGACGGCTAATGTTAGATTTTATTTCTGTGCCCATTTCGTTATAGCTCGTTATTTTTTAAGCGAGTTAAGGTATTTAGGCCGTTTAAAACTATGAAATTATAAAATCTCGTCTGCGCGCTAGGCATACGAAAGATATCAATCCCTCTAAGTTTACCTTAAAATGGTTCCAGGTATACGACGCGTAAACATGTAACCTTCATGGAAGTGCCACGGCGGGTTCTAATATTTCCAACTCAAATTTAGTAACCTGGCCTTGATAAAATACCACTTCTCATTACTGTAGCAAATGCCTCAAGAGAGCTTTAGATTATAAGGCCGAACCCGGCTCTCCCTTTTCCATTTAATGAAATTTATTCTGTCAGTACGGCACTTATAAAATAAATCTCCATAACAAATTTAAAATACTTCGAGAGATTTTCTATCCTTCCAGAGATATGTATTAAGAAGTTTTTAGTATGTATGGGAGGCGACATGCCTTCTTTTTTAATAACTCACATTTTTTCCATGAGCAATTGATACATTTTGCATACACAACTCCATACCAAGTTCCAGTATTCTTCCACAAACACTTCCAGGGATATGTGGCAAGAAAAAGTAAATTTGTACTGGAAGTGCCACGCCCCTTTTTCTTATAACCCTAATCTTCTTCCATGAATTTAGAACTGATTTTACATACCCCAGTACCAAGTCCCAGTACTCTACCATGAACACCTCTAGAGATAAGCAGTATAAAACAGTAAATTTGTACGGGAGGAACCATGTCCCCTTTTCGAATAACGCAAATTTTTCTCCATGAGTATGGAATTAATTTTGTATACACATCTCGGTGCCAAGTTCCAGTCCTCTGCAATAAACACCTCCAGAGATATGCAGCATAGAAAAATCAATTTGCATGGGAGTTGCCACACCACCTTTTCCAATAACTCTCATTTTTCTCCATGAGTATGGTATTAGTTTCACATACATACATACATATGTATTTCCATACCAAGCTTGAGTGCTTTACCCCAAACATTTGAAGAGATATGCAATATGAAACTTTCAGTCAGTATGGGAGGTGCTACGCCTCTTTTCCAAAAACGTCCATTTTTCTCCGTGAATATGAACATGATTTCACACAGTATTGGCAAACTGTTAATCTGATTAACGATTAAAAATTAACGATTAAAATGTTAATCGCGTTTGACGATTAAAATTAATGAGTCGTAATCAACTGCACGATTAATGATAACATTTTTTTAATCGTTAATCGCTGGCTGCGATTACGTTTAATTAATTTAAAACATTAATCGTTAATCCAATTAAAAATAAAATCTGATTAATTTGTCTAGTTTGTCCGAGTTTGAAACCAAACACCAGTTATAGTAATTATTTTGTGTTTTACGCTTATAAAAAGCACATAATATAAAAAAATTATAATTATTGTTATTAGTAATACATAAACTGGGAACTTTTACAAACCTAGTTTGTAAAACGTTTGTTGGTATATATCTTAATGAAAATGCACACCAAATTGCTTAGATTGATGAGGAAACCCGACTTAGCCATACCGGATTAACTTGCTTTGTGTGCACAGGGAAATTCCAGCATAACTTAATTAATCACCAAACCTACTTGATCAAATTAAGAGTTAATGATTAAAAATTAATTTTTTAATCGCGGTTACGATTAACTGTTTAGTCGGATTAAAATTAATCATGATTAACTGTAATCAGATTGAATTTAATCGAATTAACTAACTAATTAAAACATCAATCGATTAATGCCAACATTGATTTCACATACATATCACTATACCAAGTTTCAGTTCTCTCCCACAAATACTTCCAGAGATATGTATGTAATATGAAAATTCCAATTTGTATGGGAGGGGCCTTGAGTTATCGGACTTACTTTCAGTCTAAGACCATCCTTCCGAAATCCGTAGTAAGTGTACTAAATTTCGTTCTGATCGGAAAACCGGTTAAGGAAGTAGCCTATTTTTCAATCCAGGTCATAAACCATCTTTGAGCAAAATTTCATTTTCAAACAGGTGGAAATTCTTAAAAAAGTAGCCTATTTTCCAGTCTAGGTCATACGCTATCTGTGTGCAAACTTTCATGCAAATCAGTTCAGTCATTTACGCGTATTAATTTAATTAAACTTTCCTAATACGTGATAACTCTTAAAATAGTAGCCTATTTTCCAACATAGGTCATAAGCTATCTCTGTGCGAAATGTCATGCAAATCTGTTCAGTCGTTTCCGCGTATTAATTTAATTAAAACTTTTTTAACAGGTGGCAACTCTTCCAAAAAATTTGCCTATTTTCCACTGTAGGTCATAAGCTATCTGCTTGCAAAATTTCATGCAAATCCGTTCAGACTTTTCCGCGTATTAATTTAATTAGACTTTTTTAGCAGGTTCTAACTCTTAAAAAAAGTACCCTATTTTTCAACCTAGCCCATAAGCTATCTGTGTGAAAACTTCCATGCAAATCAGTTCACTCATTTCCCCGTATTAATTAAATTAAACATTTCTAACAGGTGGCAACTCTTAAAAAAAGTAGCCTACTTTCTAACCTAGGTCATAATATATCTGTGTGCAAAATTTCATGCAAATCCGTTTGCTCGTTTCCGCGTATTAATTTAATTAAACTTTTCTAACAGGTGGCAACTCTTCCAAAAAATAAGGCTTTTTTCTACTGTAGGTCATAAGCTATCTGCTTGCAAAATTTCATGTAAATCTATACAGTCGTTTCCGCGTATTAATTTAATGAAACTTTTTTAACAGGTGGCAACTCTTAAGAAAATTAGCCTATTTTCCACTGTAGAGCATAAGCTATCTGTGTGCAAATTTTCATGCAAATCCATTCAGTCGTTCCCGCATATTAAATAAATTAAACTTTTTAACAGGTGGCAACCCTTAAAAAAAATAGCCTGGCCCATAAGCTATATGCGTACAAAATTTCATGCCAATCCGTTCAGTCGTTTCCGCGTGATGATTTCCCAAACATCCAAACATACAAACTTTCACATTTATAATATTAGTAAGATAAGATAAGATAAGATTACAGTTTATTTCCAATGAAGAGCACATATTTTTCTCAACGCCTAATGCATTTTCCAATATTACATTTACTATTTGCCATGATTGTTGAATGTCTTTGTTTTGCGATGAAAAAGTTAAACTCAAAAAGACCTACAAGAGGTACCCAAAGTGACACGTCAAAATTATTATTTTAATTAATTTGATAGTTTACAAAAATTTAAATGACATTACTGAAATAAAACAAAAAATAAATAAATTACAGGAAATGGTCACATTTGTTATCAACATTATATTGATAAAATCAATTTAAAGGTGAGAGACACAAAAGCACACGGTTTCGGAGATTTGCCCATATCGAGCCCTGCGATGATATCGTAAGCGACAATTCATCGAACAACAGCTATAAATAAGCTAAAGAAACTAAGTTAGTTCCTACAAAATCATGAGTTCTGTTTTTGTACGCAATATCCAGTAAAAACCAGTAATTGTTCTTACTGGCTGGCGTTTTCTAACACAAAAATTTTCAAGAAACCAGCAAAAGNTCTCCGAGTTTGCTGCAACAACAATTGCACGCAGTTTGCCAAACAAAATTTCTGCATAACACCGACCTAACACAAAAATTTTCAAGAAACCAGCAAAATAGAGCAAATTGAGGGAGCGAAAATGACAGCTGAACTTGCAAGTTTTACTAGATAAATGTTTACTATTTAATAGCTACTTGCCAGTAAGAAAAACTGCTGATGGTATAATGCTGAATGCAATTCACACTAATAAAATAATTGTTTGTGCGGCTTTATTTAAATATATAATAAGATAGGAAATTGGGGCGAGGTTAAAATTTTTTTCCTTTCATCAGTTCCACAAAATATGCGTTTCGGTAGTCCAATATGTCTATATTAAATTTTTTTTATAATAATTTCGAGTGCTTACATACATACATACTATGTATGCATGAAAAAATTAGAAATAACATTTCTCTACAGCTTCGTCTTAAAAAAAAACTGTATTCAATATTTCTTCATTCGTAACTTCTATATCTCTATGTATGTATATACATAAGTAAAGCTCGAAGCAACTCTCTCACGAAGTGTTACGCCCATGATAAAAAAAATAGAAGGTAGTTTCATTTCAAACTTTTTTGACGGATACTGGCATTTTTGAAGTTTCATAGATTGTATGTTTTAGAAGCAGGGTTGCCACACTAATATTAACAAAATATAATTGATGGTATTTTGGGATGGGAGTTTCTATTCTTTTTAATGGGTCTTAGTATTTTCAGACGATCCTAAATAGCATATATTTGGAGTTTTAAAATGTGTAATAATTATGATTAGAAGGTCGTGAGATGGACCGATTAAAATACCTCCAAAAATGTAGTTTTTTATGAATAAAAATAGTTATTTTAAAGGATGCTTTGAAAAAAATCCCTTGGACGTTAAAACAGTTTAAGCTTAAAAAATCTGCATAAAATTATAAAAAAAAATTCAAAGGGATGATAATAATGAGGATTTTCATGCTTTTTAACTTTTTTTTCAAAGACTGGTTTAAGAAAAACTTAAATATTAAGACCAAAACTATACCGATTTAGACTTTTGTGGAAAGGTATTTTCTCACCCTTTTTATTTATTTGCAAAAAAACTCATTCATGTCCCAATTTTTATTTTTTTAAATATCAACACATCTTAATTAAAGTTGGAATGAGACTCGTCATACTTTGAATTAAATTATTCAAAGATATAAAAAGGGTGATAAAATACCTTTTCAATGATACCTTACGAGTCTAAATCGGTGAAGTTTTGACTTAGTTATTCAAGTTTTTCTTAAACCAATCTCTGAAAAAAATTCAAAAACAGCATCAAAAATTTTATTATTAGGATTCTGTTGAATTTTTTTTTTAAGTTTAATACAAGTTTTTTAAGCNTAAAAAGGGTGATAAAATACCTTTTCAATGATACCTTACGAGTCTAAATCGGTGAAGTTTTGACTTAGTTATTCAAGTTTTTCTTAAACCAATCTCTGAAAAAAATTCAAAAGCAGCATCAAAAATTTTATTATTAGGATTCTGTTGAATTTTTTTTTTAAGTTTAATACAAGTTTTTTAAGCTAAAACTATTTTGCCATCTGAGGTGATTTTTTTCAAAAAATACTTAAAAATAACCATTTCTATTCATAAATAACTCAAGGAGGTATTTTCAAATCGGTCCAGCTCACGTAAATCTTAATATTTTTCCAAAATATTTTGGCGCAAGTCTTAAAATATAATAGATTTTATAATTCCAATGGAAACAATAGTGGAGTGATGCAATCTAATGTACATACATATCATGATTCAATAACTAAAGGTTTGCTCAATAGTGACAACAACGTTTTCAGTCTCCCTTACAAAAGGTTGCATTTAAGCAGGATGTATAAAGGGAAAAAGTAAATTGGTAAAAATGGTAGCTAAAAAGTACTTTTTTTAATTTAAAGTTTAATTTAAAAATAAACTGAGCTTAATATATATTGGAAAACATTTTAAATTTTTTAGTTTGTGGGCAAAATAAATACATAAATCAATGGTATGTATGTACATACAAATAAATATACGGATCTGTAATACGATAGTTGTTACAGAAATTGCCAAGTGCAATATTAAAGCAAAAAATCCTTAAATTGAAAATAGATCACGAAATCACGAAGTTTCTTCACCACAAAGCTTTTACGTTAAGCAAAACCGCTCATGCCATTGAAATGAATACTATACAAAATAGGGTTTTAATCTTTTATTTAAAGAGAACATAGAACACAGGAAATATTATTTTTAATATGCATTAATTGTACATGGTAATTTTTGTACCATGTACCACGCATTTGGTGCGTCTTGATGTTACACAATAGCAAATACATTTTATGAGAAGCATTTTAAACGCAGAAATGTACGCGGAGGTTTCTAATTTAGATGTTGCCCCGACCAGGGATCGAACGCAGGCCTTCCTGAGTGGTAATAAGCACCTCTAATCAATCAGGTACAGCGGCCCACTTGACAAACTACCTGTATCTATTTAAATGTATTATTGCTATATTTTAAGGGCTTTTGTTTTAAGTACTTCTTAGATTTTTAATTAGTACTTCTGTTTAGATTTTTAATTAGCTGGAACATTCTTGTTTTAAAAAACCGCTTCTTGGCGTCGGCGGTGGCACGTACGTGCTCTGAACACGTAATAAGCCGTTCCAAATAGTGGTCGCAGTTCCCAATAGTTGGGCCGTTGAAGTTTTTAAAAACGACCTCCAATCGCTTGATTGTCCCCAAAAAGCTAATGCTTGGCTTCATTAGGCCTCCTCTGGACACTTCATCTACCCACGTGAAGGTAGGCTCATTGGAAACGTGTTCTGTCAACCCCAGCATTCTAACAATAAATCCCGCGATATATTCGAGCGCGTCTTCGTGGAGAATATCAAACTCCTCTTGTTGTTGTAGCTCGTTGGGAAACGCTAGCTCGTCATATAACGCGAACTCCTCTGAAAGTACCTCTTCGTCAGTAAGAAAGCTTTTTAAATTTTGAATTGATGTATCAGTGGGCCGAAGCCACTCTGTTTCATCGGCTTCCACATTAACACGAGCAGCAAATTTCGCGGTATTTCGGGCTATGATTAGTTATATATGTATGTATTTATGAATGTAGTCTTGTTGATATTTGATGTCAGTATTTTTAAAGCAATTTACCTAGCAAGTACTTTCTCAACCTATATTTGAATTGCGTCGGGCCTGGATTATCAAAAAGTCCGCCTTTTGCGAGCATTGCCCCAAAAAAGTGCTCGATGATGTCCTGATTCAGACGGTATGTCAGGATGTATTCCATGTCATACTGGTCCTGGACATATCGAAACAGACCCCTGAGCGAGTTGTTGCTTATTATCACACCTTTTTGAAATGGTAGCTATGTGGTTTTCCCATGAGCCCGTGTGTTGTGCATAAACAAGTCCATTTTTTCCAAAATTGCGAGTTGGTTCAGCAAATCCATTCCGAACGGCTTTTTTGTTGGTATCGATTGGAAGCTCGTGAACTTGGTATTGAAAAGGTCGAACAAGTCGTCTACAATCGATATGAACTCGGCAGTTTCAATCGCAATGTAAACATCATACCCTAATGCATAACACCTCCTGACAGTTGGGAGGCCAACTTCACCTTCTGACGAGTAGCGCGGTGCACAGTGAGGTGTTCCTCTGAAAGTTTGTATGCAATTGAAGCATCTGAGGCCGATGTGTATGTGAGCAATTGCGCGATTGTTTTTGGTTTCAGATATGTTCCTTATAAACATATCCTGTGTCAAGGTAGTGATTTCGAATCAGCTTGAGCAAATGTGGTACGTCGGCAAACACAAAAATTTGTCCGCATGTAGCTGGGTTCAAAAACCATGTTTGCTCTGAATAATAAATGTAATTACAGTAAAACCCGCTTAAGTACCTCATGAAAAATGTCAGCTTTTTGAGGTACTTAGGAGGGTTGGGTACTTAAAAGAACCCGCTTAAGTACCTCGATGCGGGTACTTAAGCGAACATAATTTGTGATGTAGTTACATCTTCTTGTTAACTTACATACCTAAATAAGTCCTTGAAAGAAACTTGAACATTTAACGAAGTATACGCAATTTAAAACCAAGATCGTAGCATTATTTAAACACGTAAACACATAAAGGAAAACTTTATTAAAAAACAGATAAAGCAATTTGATGTCAGAAGAAGATTTAAATTATTATGATTTTCAGAAGAATTAAATTAAAAAGTCATTGATTATACATATTTATACTTACATATAAACAGGGCATATCATTTTGGATCAAATTCTAGATGATATTGTTTGTCACTAATGTATGTATATTTTGCAATTTTTAAAACTTTTCAAATAAAAAAAATTCATTCCCTAACAAATACCATAGAAACTTATGGCCTTATTCATGAAAAATAAAGTAGTTTATAAAAGGTTTATAAATTGAAAAATTTAAGAAAACGTCAATTTATAAAGCTCTTTAAACCTACTTAATTTTTTTTTATAAATAAGGCCATTCAAATATAAGCTTAAAATTTTGCAGAACACTGAAAAAAATTTATCAAAATTTCAAACTTGTTTATCAAAAGTGTTAAATTTTTTTATGAGTATACAGTTTTACAGCCCATTCAATTTTAGTGTAATAATGCTCAAGTTTCAAGTGGCTAAAAATTACCGTTGATTTTTTAGTATTTTTTTGTCGAAGATGTGTAGCGCTGCCACTGAATTTCAAAACAAGTTAATTTTTGAAGAAATTGAAAAAAGCACTTAAAAGAGGAAAATTATAAGTAAAATGGTAAATGGGTATGAAAAATGTAGGTTCAACTCCTTCCATAACGACATATTACTTCCAAACATATCTGAGACCANCAAAATGTTGGGAACTTAAGCGGGTTAGGTACTTAAGCGGGGGGGTACTTAAGCGGGTTTCACTGTATAGCGCATTATACAAAATATTGATAACATATTGCATACCTGTAGACACGTTCAACTCCTTCCATAACGACATATTACTTCCAAACATATCTGAGACCATTCCTACAACATTAAACCCAGACTCGTGAATTTTGCTTATTAAGTTGTCCAAAATACACTTCGTAATTTTGCAGTCGTATGCGCAGATGACTGGCTGCTTCCAAGACGCCTTAAGTCCACGTGCGATCACAACTTGCACGTAGTTGCATGGGTGGCGAATAATGTCATCCACGGGATACTTCATACTTCGCTTCAAGCTTCATTTCATCGAAACAAATAATGCATAACCTATCCGCAACAGAGGCCTCTCTAACACTTCGCATTATGTTAAGGGAAAAATGTAAAACTCCCTCGTCGACCTTTACCTTCAGCAGCCATCTTCGAATTGTAGATTTGCCAGGAAAAGGAAATCCATTGTTATGCAAATGAACATACGCCCTTGGCCCGGCTGCGTGTAGAGCAATAGCGGTAGAAATATCGCTCCATGTCCAATGCACTTTTTTGTCGCTATCTTTAAGTTTACGCATCTGACCTTCAGTAAAAATAGACTCGACACTAGTTTGAAGCTTTTCTAAATCGGCGAGTTTGTTTTTAAGCTTTTCCACTTCTGCTTCAAGAAGTGCTACACGACAATCTTCATATGATCTAGAACACAAACTTAATTTATTTAAGAAAAACACGCTACTGAACAAATTATTTTTATAATTACTCGGTTTGGGTTGAAACATCCACGAATTTGGAAGAATTTTCTTCATTAGAATCGAATATGGTTTCAATAGCAACAGGCAGAGCATCTTCCGATAATTTCCACCTTTTGCGATCTGAACCAGATAGATAATCCGCTAAACAAAAGTGTAGCGAGCAAATTTTTGAAGAAGGGTACAGTTCTATACCGCAGGATTCAGACCATTTTTTTTTATTTTTATTGCGTCTTGTGGAACATGAAACATCTTGATGTTTTCTTGGGGCCATGTTGTATGGCACAATTTACAACTTGCTTTGGGCATACTTGCTTTACTAATTTGGTAACAAAACTGAATTAACTTTTTTAGTTTTCTACCTTTCATGTACACATGTAAAACTATTGCACTCAAAGCACACAACAACCGAAGCAAAAACTGTGTTGAACAGAAAATATTTCAACTAAAATAAACCTCATAACTAACGCAATTAATCCACCGTACACGAATAATTCATAAATACACCGTTTGTTTTATGTGTAATGCAATTTAAAAGGGCATCAATTAATGTTTTATGTTTGCTTTATTGATTAACTCATAACTTATATATTAATTCATTTACTAAAACTAACTTTACCAGCTACCATGTATTTTTTACTATGATTAACTAAAGATTAAATGTATAAAATAAACCGATATTATACTGAGAACAATTAACTACAATATGCTTAAATGTTGAAGCAATAAAATGCTAATACTTCAGCTCTAGTATACTCTACCATCTGCTTTATATTCATACAAGCCCATTATCTTTGTTGCAAATACACTATATTCATTATATTTTCTTAATTTGTTTGCCACTTGTTTAAGCTTAACTTACGTGAGTGTGTGTGTCAGTAAGAACGCTATGTCCACACTTGTAAACGGGTGTCACTGCTCTGGGGCAGACAAAATACTAAAACTTAAAGGAAAAAAAGCAAACGCCCAAGGAAACCTGTAAACAAAAAGGTTCACTTGTTAAAATTTGGTATATTTGCCACTTGTTTAAGCTTAACTTACGTGTGTGTGTGTCAGTAGGAACGCTATGTCTAGGCCACAATCGGTTGGCGCTGCTCTGAGGCAGGAGAACGGTTCAAATGGAAGGGAGATGCACACTTATGACGAATATCTTATCTTACTAATATTATAAATGTGAAAGTTTGTATGTTTGGATGTTTGGGAAATCATCACGCGGAAACGACTGAATGGATTTGCATGAAATTTTGTATGCATATAGCTTATGGGCCAGATTGGTTAATAGGCTATTTTTTTTAAGAGTTGCCACCTGTTAAAAAGTTTAATTTATTTAATATGCGGGAACGACTGAATGGATTTGCATGGAAGTTTTCACACAGATAGCTTATGAGCTAGGTTGAAAAATAGGGTACTTTTTTTAAGAGTTGACCTGTCTAAAAAGTCTAATTAATTAATATGCGCGGACATCTGAATGATTTGCATGAAAATTTGCACGCAGATAGCTTATGCTCTACAGTGGAAAATAGGCTAATTTTCTTAAGAGTTGCCACCTGTTAAAAAAGTTTCATTAAATTAATACGCGGAAACGACTGAACAGATTTGCATTACATTTCGCACAGAGATAGCTTATGACCTATGTTGGAAAATAGGCTACTATTTTAAGAGTTATCACGTATTAGGAAAGTATAATTAAATTAATACGCGTAATGACTGAACTGATTTGCATGAAAGTTTGCACACAGATAGCTTATGAACTAGGCTGGAAATTAGGCTACTTTTTTAAGAATTGCCACCTGTTTGAAAATGAAATTTTGCTCAAAGATGGTTTATGACCTGGATTGAAAAACAGGCTACTTCTTTAACCGGTTTTCCGATCAGAACGAAATTTAGTACACTTACTACGGATTTCGGAAGGATGGATGGTCTTAGACTGAAAGTAAGTCCGATAACTCAGGGCCCCTCCCATACAAATTGGAATTTTCATATTACATACATATCTCTGGAAGTATTTGTGGGAGAGAACTGAAACTTGGTATAGTGATATCTATGTGAAATCAATGTTGGCATTAATCGATTGATGTTTTAATCAGTTAGTTAATTCGATCAAATTCAATCTGATTACAGTTAATCATGATTAATTTTAAACTGACTAAACAGTTAATCGTAACCGCGATTAAAAAATTAATTTTTTATCATTAACTCTTAATTCGATCAAGTAGGTTTGGTGATTAATTAAGTTATGCTGGAATTTCCCTGTTCACACAAACCAAGTTAATCCGGTATGGCTAAGTCGGGTTTCCTTATCCATCTAAGGAATTTGGAGTGCATTTTCATTATTAAGATATATACCAACAAACGTTTTACAAACTAGGTTTGTAAAAGTTCCCAGTTTATGTATTACTAATAGCAATAATTATAATTTTTTTATATTATGTTGTTTTAATAAGCGTAAAACACAAAATAATTATAATAACTGGTGTTTGGTTTCAAACTCGGACAAACTAGACAAATTAATCAGATTTTATTTTTAATTGGATTAACGATTAATGTCTTAAATTAATTAAACGTAATCGCAGCCAGCGATTAACGATTCAAAAAATGTTATCATTAATCGTACAGTTGATAACGACTAATTAATTTTAATCGTCAAACGCGATTAACATTTTAATCGTTAATCAGATTAACAGTTTTCCAACACTGTGTGAAATCATGTTCATATTCACGGAGAAAAATGGAGGTTTTTGGAAAAGAGGCGTAGCACCTCCCATACTGACTGAAAGTTTCATATTGCATATCCCTTCAAATGTTTGGGGTAAAGTACTCAAGGTTGGTATGGAAATACATATGTATGTATGTATGTGAAACTAGTACCAAACTCATGGAGAAAAATGAGAGTTATTGGAAAAGATGATGTGGCAACTCCCGTGCATATTGATTTTTCTATGCCGCATATCTCAGGAGGTGTTTATTGCAGAGGACGGGAGCTTGGCACCGAGATGTGTATACAAAATTAATTTCATACTCATGGAGAAAAATTTGCGTTATTCGAAAAGGGGGCATGGTACCTCCCGTACAAATTTACTTTTATACTGCCTATCTCTAGAGGTGTTCATGGTAGAGTACTGCACTTGGTACTGGGGTATGTAAAATCAATTCTAAATTCATGAAAGAAGTTTAGGGTTATAAGAATAAGGGGCGTGGCACTTTCTGTGCAAATTGACCCTCTGGAAGTGTTTGTGGAAGAATACTGGAACTTGGTATGGAGTTGTGTATACAAAATGTTTCAATTGCTCATGGAAAAAATGTGAGTTATTAAAAAAGGAGGCATGTCGCCTCCCATACATACTAAAAATTTCTTAATACATATCTCTGGAAGGATAGAAAATCTTTGGAAGTACTTTAAATTTGTTATGGAGGTTTATTTTATAAGTGCCGTACTGATAGAAAAAATTTCATTTAATGGAAAAGGGAGAGCCGGGCTCGGCCTTATAATCTAAAGCTCTCTTGAGGCATTTGCTACAGTAATGAGAAGTGGTATTTTATCAAGGCCAGGTTACTAAATTTGAGTTGGAAATATTAGAACCCGCCGTGGCACTTCCATGAAGGTTACATGTTTACGCGTCGTATACCTGGAACCATTTTAAGGTAAACTTAGAGGGATTGATATCTTTCGTATGCCTAGCGCGCAGACGAGATTTTATAATTTCATAGTTTTAAACGGCCTAAATACCTTAACTCGCTTAAAAAATAACGAGCTATAACGAAATGGGCACAGAAATAAAATCTAACATTAACCGTCATCGATTCGCCACTTCGCTGCTTGCTATGTTTGAGTTGCGGTCGCTTAACGAAAAATTTTGCATGTGAAAGCAACAACAAAGTTAGCTAGCGCGGATAGACGATAGCGAGTTTGGTTGTACCTCATTGAATTCGATCGTTTCGCCACTTGCTAACTGTTGGCGAATCGATGACGGCTATTATTAAATTATTTTTCATATTTGCATAAAAGCGCGGGGTGAAACCCGCGGTTATAAGCTAGTTTATATATAAAGCGCGGTCCGCTGCCTCGGGCAAGGTATTCTGCAAAGAAATGCATTTATCAGAGATTTAATTAAATAAAAACAAAATTTATATGTATGTATGTACATACCCATGAACTCCTCGACCAGAAAATGCAATTGCTAAAAATGCTATCTCATAGAAAGCTTCTTATATGAGCTGAGATGAATTACGCTGCAAATGAGGTGTATTACATATTCGAAATGATTTTTTTAATTATATTATGGAATGTCATAAAATTATTGCAAAACTTACCCAAATTCTCGTAGCCAGAAAACGAAATGTCAGCGAATATAATTTATTCAAACATCAATAATGGCAGCGGTAATGCTATCGAAATGTTTACTCTACAAATTTTACATTCACTCCACTTTTCACGTAATTTTGAAGAGTTAGCAACACAGTGCCTTGCTAAGTAGAGTTGTAAAACTATCGATAGTGCCACCATCGATAGTTTCCATGTTTCAGAAAAAAACTATCATTACTCGTTGATAGTTTCCAGCAATACTACCGATAGTGTCAAACGCTACCATCGATAGTACTATCGATAGTCAATGTAATGTTAAAAACTGTTCCAAATTAACAGGGACGGCATCGAAAAACAAAAAAACAAAATATTGAAAATATAAACACACGTATGGCCGTTTTCTTAAGTAACTTATTACTTAAAAATTCACTTATTATAATATTGCTTTAACATGTATAGTTCTGTCTGATTAAAGCATTTTATTATCGAATTTTATTTATTTATTTACATATCTATTACTGAAGCTTACAATTAAAAATAAAATTATGAGCCTAGTAAAGAAAGCTTCTTCTTATGATCTATAACACATGGCAACAAAAATGGGAAAAAATTTGTTGCGGCAAATGTTACAGCTGTTTTTGATTGTCTTGTCAGTTACGAATCCATGAGCATAAGGTTTCCATCAGCTCCAGATTTTGTGAAAAACGAGGTCAAAATGTCAAAAAATGGGTTTTTTTTTGGCAATATTTTAGAAGCTTTAGCAAAGAAACAAAGGGCGGTATTAGGCTTAAATTAAAGCCAGAAGTCTCGACTACTATCCCTGAAAATACCATCCCTACACCTTGGACCTTATGTTCACTTATAGTCATTTATTCAACAGCAAAACCTGATTTTGTGCGAACCCACCGCAATTAAACAAAAGAGGATAGAGCCTTCCACTTGGGCTGAAATTAAGGCTTGAACTTTCGACTACAATCGCTTAAAATACCATCCCTGAACCTTAACCCTAAGGTCACTTATAGTTATTTATTTAACAGCAAAAACTGATTTTGGCAAAACTTATTTATTTTTTTCAATAGCATTTTTATATTGTTCAATAAATGACTTTTAGTGACCATCAGGTCAAGGTGCAGGGATAGTAGCCGAGAGTTATAGCTTTAATTTAAGGTTCTATCACCTCTTGTTTTTTGTGTTAGACTTTCTAAAATATTGCAAAAACGCCATTTTTTGACACTTTGACCTCGTTTTTCACAAAATCTGGAGCTGATGGAAATTTTATGCTTACGGACTCGTAATCAGCACAAAAAAGTCTATCAAAAACAGCTTTATCATTTGCCGCAACAAAATCACTGTTGCCTTGTTTAATTGTTGCTTATTATAAATTTTCAAATATGATATATTTTGTTTAAATTTCGTACTATAATTTTTTGATTTGTTTACAGCCAAGAAACATACAAACGTTAAACACCGATAATAGAAATGCTTTACTTCAGACATAGCCTTATGGTTTGAAGCAACGTTTAAATATAAATGAGCTTTTTCATTAAAAGTTGCTTGAGCAAACGGTCATTAAAGGAGGAATCACAATGAAAGTATCACTTATAATAAAAAATTGACAAACTTAAAAAACTGACGCGTAGATACATGGAGACATTATAAATATAATAAAATAAATATATAAAATCGGCTGTGCTAGAGGTTTTAAACTATCGATAGTCAACTAGTACTATTGATAGTTTAACCTTTTTTGAGAAAAACTATCACTACTCTTCGATAGGGACAAAAAAATAAAACTATCGATAGTACCATCGATAGTTTGACACCTCTATTGCTAGGGGAGCCGATTTGTTAAGAGGGAGCGATAAAACTGTTTTTTGAGCAAACCTTTTATTATTGAATCATGCATGCATATGTATACAATTATACTTATGTACATACATACGATTCAGTTTCTACAAAACCTCTGAAATTGAGGAAATATATTGCTTTGAACAAACAAATTGTACTTCGGGAAGATTTTATTCTGTCACGTCACAAGCTTCTAACCACTTATTTCTAATAAACGAGAAAATTTGAAAAATTTCACTGTGGAATCCTCGCACAAATTTATAAGATTCCTACAGCTTTCAATTCATTTTTNCGATTTGTTAAGAGGGACCGATAAAACTGTTTTTTGAGCAAACCTTTTATTATTGAATCATGCATGCATATGTATACAATTATACTTATGTACATACATACGATTCAGTTTCTACAAAACCTCTGAAATTGAGGAAATATATTGCTTTGAACAAACAAATTGTACTTCGGGAAGATTTTATTCTGTCACGTCACAAGCTTCTAACCACTTATTTCTAATAAACGAGAAAATTTGAAAAATTTCACTGTGGAATCCTCGCACAAATTTATAAGATTCCTACAGCTTTCAATTCATTTTTTATTTTATTAAAATGACTGATTTTTCGCTTTAAAATCTGTTGTTTGAAATTTTTTCAAAAGCAGTTGAAAAATAATTTTCTTTTTATAGCTGGTAGCATGATACAAAAAACAAGGTAGTTCCATTGTCACTTTTTCGTCGCCATATTAACAACCTGACAAACGATTGTGACATTTCGTGCTACCATACCCAATTCTTCAAATTTTCTTATTAATTTTTTGTGGATTTAAAAATTTTTGTTCTTAAGCATAGTATTTTATATATTATAAGTGTGAAATTCCACAGTATTCTGTTCGCGCTGTGAAAAAGCTTGCAACATGAAGCTAGCAACGCAATTTTCATGACGTTTTTAAATACACATGTACATTTTAAATTGGGTGAAAGCTAACAGTTTATAGAATTCAGTAGCGGCGAAAACAAAGAGGGTTAAGTGGTTAAACCTTACCCGAGCCGATCGTAAAACTTGCGACGCAATTTCAGCTTATGCCTGTCGGTCTTGGCAATAATGTAATCCCTCAAGGTTTAGCTTAACATGGTTCTTGGGATACACCCTGTGATCATGTTACTTTCCAGAAGGTGTCGCGCCCGTTTTTCTGTACATCTTTCCATTTGAAAAATGCCTCATCTCAGTATTATAGGTAAGGCTTCCAGAAGTATCTATGCGTCATCAGAATTTTAGTTTATATGGCTTATACCGCTAGCTCTTTTCAATGGCTACGAGATCGTTTTCATATACCCCCATTTTTCATAGGTTTGGGGTTGATTTCATTTACCTCTAGCCCAAGTTCTACGGTACCACGCCTAATTTTCCAATAAGCCCATATTTTTCCNACCCCATTTTTCATAGGTTTGGGGTTGATTTCATTTACCTCTAGTCCAAGTTCTACGGTACCACGCCTAATTTTCCAATAAGCCCATATTTTTCCATAAGCTTCATATACATATATCCATACCGAGCTCCAGAACTCTACCACAAATACTTCCAGAGATATGCACTATCAAAAATTCGGTTTGTATGGGAGGTTCCACACCCCCTTTAGAGATCGGTTTTGGTTTAGCCTATAACCATGCTTGGAAAGTCTGTGTCCGAAATTTCAAAAAAATCGGTACAGCCGTTATGGGCATTGTGACTCCTCAAGCGAAATGAACTAATGATTGCAAAAAATGAAATCAAACGTCGTAGTTGACCAAAAAAGAATATTAGACTTCATTCTCTCAACTTCTCAGAATGTAGAAAAGCTAAGAAATATATAATACGATAGGATATATTAAAACAGCCTCCAAAACATTTACCAAAAGACGCCCCTGAACTACACAAATCGGTTTGATTGAAAATTTGTTTTTATCGATTTATTTTATACTTCACTTTTGGGTGTGTAAAAATTTCATGTGAAAACAATATGTGTGGCTGGAAAAATTTCACGGCCCATGGGTCCCGAAGTAAATTCCATTTGCTGTTAAATGGACAAAGACAATATGTATTAAATANGATTTATTTTATACTTCACTTTTGGGTGTGTAAAAATTTCATGTGAAAACAATATGTGTGGCTGGAAAAATTTCACGGCCCATGGGTCCCGAAGTAAATTCCATTTGCTGTTAAATGGACAAAGACAATATGTATTAAATAACACATCGAAATTAGGGATGGGTAGTGCCCAACAATTCGATTATTCGATTCGAAATTCGGTGGTGTAAATTGGATTTAATTCGAATTTTTTCGAATTTCGCAAAATTTTGTTGAAGTGAAACTTCTTAATCGAGTTCGGAGATGTTTGCGTTAAATATTTAGCACCAAGTCATAAAATCTGTATCGTTCAATTTAAAAAAATTAGAAGTCGAATTAAAGGCTTGTCCTTTGGGTCTGCAACATAGTTTTAGTTCTATGAAAAGGGTTGCCACAGGTTAGAAAATCAAATTCAAATAATCGCTTCCGCAGATGTTTGTGTTAAATATTTAACACCAAGTCATAAAATCTGTATCGTTCGTTCGATTTTCAAAAAGGGGGTAGGTGTCAAATGAAATGTAGATGTGTAACATGGTTTTAGTTTTGTGCCATATGTAAGAAAATCAAAATTAAATTATTTAATAAGTTAAATAAATTAGTCCAATATGGGTATCAATCGAAATGGTTTTGAATAAACTTTATTTTTTAATTACATTTGGGAGGGGTGCTACCTGTTTGAAAAGTCGAATTTATTTAAAGAAGTGTTGTACTTAAAATACTATGCAACAATTAAAATATTTTTGAGGTACTTGAATAGAGTGGCCACCTGTCTAAAAAGTTAATCTAAAATTACACTGTGCGACAGCCGAAACCAGCCCGTACTTTGTTAACATTTTCTGAATGTCTACCCATCTAGTAGTAAAACGCTCGATGGATTTGCAAAAGTTAGCTCTATTTTTATTTTATGGCCTACTAAAGTTTTTATATCTCGGCCGAAGTAGTTTTCAAAAAAGTCGAAAAAATAATTAAAATAAATGTCTGAGCGAAATTAAAGGTTAAGACATATGTATATATTAAAATTTCTTGGGAAATATTTTCGTAGAACATTTTAACCCATTAGCTTCCGCCTAAAACGGTCATATTTGACCCTAACTTCAAGAAATCTCGCAAAAAGCAAATTTGGCAGATCGTTTATGGATTAATATATTCTAAAAAATTATTCTCCGGATAATTTTACTAGGGGTCTTCTCAGGCAAATGCTTCATGCTACTAACGTAAAAACCTCTAAAAATTTAAAATAAAAAATCAACAAAGAAACTAGTTTTTTTATTAAAAAAATTTTAAAACTGAGTTTGGAATAACAGTTCCTTCTTGGGACAGATTTTTTGTTTTTATGCATCAGATTGAAAAACATGTATTTTTTTCCTTCAATCCCTAAGACAAATGGAGTGCCACACACAGTGATGGCAAATTTAGTCAGAAAGAAGAAATTTGAAGAGTTGATATTTTGGAAATAAAGATGAAATTCGATTTTTTCTTGAAAAATTCGATTTTATCGGAATTTTAGCAACACAAAGTTCGATTTCAAAAATTCGCCATTTTGGAGCTAAAATTCGATTAAAATTCGAATTTACCCATCCCTAATCGAAATGTGTAATTTCAGTGTTTGAATTATATCAGAATCATCGTATCGGATATAGAAAACTACATCTATATATATAAAATAATAGCCGTTTTCGTTGTTCGGAGTTAACTCAAAAACTACTGCATAGATTTCAGTCAAATTTTCAGAGGTTATACCTTGCATATATTTATGAACCGATTTCTTTTAAATTCAAAAGGTATAGTTTCAGCATAATGGCAAATACGTTTACAAAAAACGGAGCCGCTAGGTGGCGCGGGAGGCGAGTTATTTATAAAAGTTTTATTTATGAACCGATTTCGTAAGCATGATGAAAAAAAGACTTGCGAAAAACCAGGAAAAACGGACCCGCTAGGTGGTGCTGGAGTCGAGTTATTTATAAAAGCCGTATTTATGAACATATTTTGTTAATACACATTAGAGACGTTTATTACTTTCATGATGATTTTTTTTTTCATTGGAAACATATTCAACCTTATCATGAGTCTCATCTTCCCTGAACCGGTTCAGTTTTCGCTTTTGGTTTCCACGTACTTACTATGGGGGTAATCAAAATTTTCGCGTGAATTTTTTTTCCGGCGAAACTCAGGATAAGGAAGATTACATACATAAAATTATAGCCATTTCTGTTTTTCGGACTAAACTCAAAAACCACTCAATAGAGCCCAGTCAAATTGTCGGAGGTTATACCTTGCATATATTGTCCTATTATAGGCTACTAGAAAACACGCTGGTGGCGCTTGAGTAGAGTAACTTATAAAAGTCGTATTTATTAACAGATTTCGTTAAAATTCGCAGCGTGACTACCTGTATGATGAAAAATTCCTTTGCTAAAAATAGACCGCTGGAGTTTAAGTATTTAGAAAATCCGTATTTTTTATAAAATCTGATTGGAATTCATAATTCGAATTCATTTCATGACAAGCAAAGCTTTTGCAGAAAAGGGACCCAATTGATGACGCTGCACCCGAAATATATATAAAACCCCCGTGGGGTTTGTTCTGCTTTGGCTAAATCAAGGATGCATTTAAGTATGCATATAAAGACCGTAAGACTGTGTAAGCGTGATCTTGCATCTACCTACGATTGACGAAGTTGCTCGAGGCGGCCGTTATTACAGCAGTAAGACTTAAAGAAACCAATTAATAAATATTAACACGAATTGTAACAGTGGCGAATTGACAAGGAAAGATTCGACCACATCTGTCCAAGAAGGAACACGATAGTTATATCAATGGCTTTATTTGAACGATATTCATGAGATCACACGACTCATTTAGCCAATGTACGCGAAAACTTTTCATCCTGTGGGGAAGCGAGGATTCTTGGCCCTCCTATAATTGAAAACGCTCATCTGTGCTCTCGAGTTTCCGTATAAGGACCAATGCTGAAGTTGCAGGATCATAGAAGAATATTACGCACGCTTGGCAGAGATCTCATAGGTGGAAATAAGACCATAGGTAAAACGCATTACATCGAAAGGGATTTGTATTAATATTAAAATAATGATTTGGCAAGTTGTTATCGAATTTAATGTAAAATTTAAACGTTTTTAAAATAAGATATTAATTATTTTTAAAGGTAAATATTAATACAACTATTTTATTTATAATCCCAAATTTAGGATATAAAATCTCCCACACCTAAAAACTTACAATTGGGCAACGCCGCTTCGAATTTTTCACAATTGGGCAATTGTCAAAATTCTGCTTTTTAATCAAAAAGTTGTTTATTGAAACTACCTTCTTTTTTGTATCATGGCTGGTAGTTTGATTTTGATAGAGATGTCATAATGCCAGCAAAAGTCAAATGGCTAACATGGCGGCCAAAATCATTGAGTGAAACTATCATGTTACGTTGAGTGAAACCATGATAAAAACATTAGAAGGTAAAATTATCGTACAGTTTCATAAGTAAAGTAACTCTTCTTCTTACCGTTTTTCCTGGCAGGCTGTAGGTGTGTATTTGGCAGGCTGTAGGTGTGTTTTTGGTTAGTGTATTGGTGTTTTTGGTTCAATGTGTTAGTGTATTTTGAATAAATTGTAATAGAAATGGAAGAAATTATAATAGAAATGAAAGAAATTGTAAAAGATAAGAGCAAATGCCAAAAAACAGATGATCTCAGCTGTAGGCATTTTTTGGCAATCAGCTGATAGTGTTTTTACTTAGGAAACTGTAGGATGTGTAAAATCATTCTATCAATTCGTCGGCCATGATTTTTTTCTGACGTTTGCAAACATTTTAAAATCATATAAAATTTAAAATAATAAAATGAAATTGTTCACAATTGTTGTTGTTTGAGATTAAAAGTAAGAAGTGTGAGCTTGAGTTCGAATTTTAAAATTATATTGCTGGCAAACCTCAATGATTTTACCTTGTAATGTTTTATTCAACAATTTATATTGAGCTCGAGGCCGTTTTTTATATGAAAATTTATTGTGGAAAAGCAACAATGTTATGTTTTTAACATGAGTGAAGCTATCATGTTTGTATCATGGTTACGCCTATTTGCAGGAATCGGTATACCTTTAGGTATAGTGATTGATTGCAAGCATTAAGAGCGTCGAGACTATGCTCCGTAGGTAGGTAGATTGAGAAAATTTCTGTAAAGAAACATAATAATGTAAACATTTGTTTGGGTACTCGTTTACACATTTCTGGTAAATTGTTCCAACAAATTCACTGACTAATCTTGATGAACTGAAGCCAAGTGGAAAAGAGAAGAGGGTATGGGGCGTTCATGTAACAGATATTAATTTAAATATCGGTACTGAAACGCTGAAGTATTAGCGTAGCATTTAAATTTAAAATGTAAAAAATTTCCTTAGACTTTTAAACCAGTGCATGCCCAAACAATTTGTATGAAGCATCCCAAAATAACGCGGCGCTAGCGCCGAGAAGGGGCGTTACGTGTTGAAGTTGGATGCAGAAGACGGAAAGAAAAAGAGAGGAGAAAAAAGTGAAAGAGGAAACTAGAATAGAAGCGAGAGGAAATGAGAAAACGACAAAAATTACGGCGCGTTGATTTAGGTATAGCGCGCGCTGGCAGTTGTTTCATTGGAAAACGCAACGCTTGGCACTCCAATTTAGGGAAGGCAGTTAGTCTACGGCGACAGAAATTTTACACATCATAAAGCGGAACGCGAATATGTAATTCAGTCGCAAGGAATGTAAAACTTGACTTTCGGGACGCACGGGGTTATGAAATCACTGGCAACAATGGTGGTAAAAATATTTTGGGACTAAGGGAAGCGATAATTTTTGAGCCGTAATCAAACTACGCCTACTCGTTAGTGTTCAATTATGGTAGCAAATTCCAATAGGATTTTTCTCTATCTCATCATTACTTACTGGGAACTGTGGAAATCGAGAGAAAATGATCGACGCTCACCACCTATTTGTCGACTTCAAAGCCGCTTTCGATAGCACAAAAAGGAGTTGCCTATACGCCGCGTTGTCTGAATGTGATTTCTTTAATCTTATACTGGAGAAGATAAAAAGAGCTGCAGAACTGAACCGCTCAGGATTTTTTTTTTTAACAAGAGCGTGCAATTGCTGGTGTACGCCGACGACATTGACTTCATCGGTACCAAGAACCGCGAAGTCTGCTCTGCCTTTTCTAAGTTGGCTAAGGAAGCAAAGCGATTGGGTCTGCTGGTCAGCGAGAACAAGACGAAGTATCTCCTGTCATCAAACAAACAGTCAGCGCATTCGCGCCTAGGTACCCACGTCACTGTTGACAGTTTCGAGAAAGTAGAGAATTTTATTTACTTGGGAACCAACATTAACACGGCTAATAAGATTAGCAACGAAATTCAACGCAGAATTACTTTTGCCAACAAGCGCTACTTTGGACCGAGTAGGCAATTAAGGAGTAAAGTCCTCTCTGGACGTACGAAAACCACACTCTTATAAGTCACTCAACATGCCTGTGCTGGTGTGTTGCGCGGAGACATGGACAATGAAAACATGTGATGAAGCGGCTCTTGGAGTTTGCTATGAGGAGTACCGCAAATGATGGAACGATGAGCTATATGAGCTTTACAACGACATGGACACAGTGCAGTGAATTAAAATACAGCGGCTCCACTGGCTTGGCCATATCGTTCGAATGGACTCCGACGCTCCAGCTCTGAAAGTATTCAACTCTGAACCCGCTGGCGGTAGCAGAGGAAGAGGAAGGCCCCACTGCGATGGAAGGACCAAGTGGAGAAGGACTTGGCTTCACATGGCATTTCCAATTGACGTAAGTTGGCACAGAAGGGAAACGACTGGTGTGTGCTTGGGAACCTGAAATCAGGTGCACTAAGGTCTTCAGCGTCGGAGCGTCTTAATTTTTTCGCCACTTTATACTGGTCAGGTGAATTTTCGGCTGTAACTTTAGTTTGTGCAAGTTCGGCCGCCGCAGCGGCACCGCGTTAACGGTGAAATGTAAATGAAACCGAACATGCAAAATGTTGACAGAAGCAATTTGAGTCCAATTAGTTTTACCCTTTCGAAAGCTTCGAACACCTTAAAATTCAAACCAAAGATGGGCGGTGAACCGCCAAACACCTACCTGCGTTCGCGACCGTAGGAAATACTACATTTCTTAGAAAAAGCTTTCGACAATAAATTAATTAGCTTTTCATTAAATTTTGCAACTTCTTGTAACAAATCTACCATTATGAAATTGCAGCTGCAAGCACCAAGTCCAGCTCGGCTCGTCTAGTGGGGTCTTTTTGAAACCCTCAAAACTTAATAAGGTTTAAAGCATTTTAGAAAGATAAAAACAAACACTAAAAAGGGCTTATAGTATTATTTTATGAACTACATGGTATAGCTTATTCGGTCGATTTTTATAGGTGCTCACTTCTAGAAATGTGCTATTTAGTAAAAAAATACTATTGTTAAAGTTTGTGCCCAATCGGAACATGCCTTCACGTGCCGAAAGTGCCCCGAAGTTTGCAAAAATTACCATTTTAAGGAAAGTACGATATTTTTCTGTTTTGTCTTACGACTAATTGTATATAAAGCTATAAGTCCCCCATCAGATAAAAGGTAATTTTATTGTATTTAAAGTAAATTATAATACATTTTCTTTAAAAATGTACGGTTTCGAAGATACTTAACATTTAATGGTACAGGCACCTTTCTGGTAAGGTTTATGGAGTACATACATATTACGATTTAAATATTTCGTATTTTTTTGTTTTCAGTTTATTGTTTGTTAAATCTTGGTAAGCTTGGATTTTTTTTTTGATGACTTTTGTAAGTAAGCCACTGAATGATTTTCATTTATGACTTTTATAAATAAAAGTCTTCAGTAACTGTAACATATAATACAAAAATTTAAAGTAACATTTATTTTTAGATTATTTAGTTACAAATCAAAAATCAGACGTAACTGTTATTTAAGGAATAATCCAATAAAAGTAAAAAAAATAATTGTTAAATAGCGACTTTTATAATAAAAGTTGTAACCAAGATACAATAATTTTTAGAAGGTAGTTTAACTTCTTCTTATCCGCCATGTTAGCTATCTGACAGAAAACGTGTTTCGTATTTTTGGTTGTACCCACTTAAAAAAAAAAAAGTCTAGCTTTTAACGTTGGAAAAATAAAACAAAGGAAAGTCAATCATATAAATACATAAGTATACAATTTTCTAATATTTTTTTAATAATTTGCTTCATAAAAAATTATGAAAAAATTAACTGCTGCTTCCGTGGATATTGCAACACACGCAATAGATGTAAGGATACAGCATGTATAAGAGCCACCGCGTACCACAGACTTTATCGGCCGCATATTTAAATAGTAGGGCTCGCTTAAATATGTACATGAAGATGTATGGAGGTGCGCACACTACACCAAATTAATCGTGGGGCCGATTAAATCCGGTGTGCGAAGGATCTAAAACATTTTAAACAAGAAATATTGCCGTGATGTATTGTGGAACGATTTTCCGTCATCCCTTGTTAAATTTGGTTTGGAGACAAACCGGTTTTGGCGTTGTGCCATGTTCAGTGTCATTTTTCGTTGTCTCCAAACCAAATTTGACAAGGGATGACGGAAAATCGTTCCACAATACATCATACTCCTACCCTGTCGGAAACACAAACAACCAAAAAGAAAATATTGCCGTCATATTTTCGTTTTTATGATTTTTATTCATGTGATTAGCAGTGGCAAGAATGTATGTTTTAATTACGTATATGTATATTAAAAATGAAGTGATCAGTTACGAAATATATAAATCTTTACATGTTCTATTAAAAATATCTAAAATAACAAGCGAAAATCCCCAAGTTTTATATCGTAGTACTGGCCATATTGCGTGTTTTTGAAGTGAAAGTACCTTATAAAAATTATTGTATCATGGTTGCAACTGTTACGGCGCCTGAGTGAAACTGTTTCAGGATGTCTCTTTTAAAAAGTTTGTTTCGGATCAAAGCCTGTCCCTTTTCGAATATTTTAAAGTCAAAACTGAGGGTAGTTAACGACACGGCTGAAAGGGAGCTTAAGCCAATTCGAAACACGGACAAACGATGAGGAGAAAAACCAGTCCTCCTTCAGGTGGTAACGGATTGTCGGGGGNTTAAATAGGACAAAAGATGAGGAGAAAAACCAGTCCTCCTTCAGGTGGTAACGGATTGTCGGGGGATTTACCCTGACATTTCCAAGAGTACTCGTTGTTTACCCTTGTCTAATGGGGGATATTGAAAATAATAGTAGATATTAGTAAAATATATATATGTTTTTACAATGTGAAATTTCCTTTCGATAAGTCTTTGTTCAGAAATGAATTGTGTCATTTGTCGTATTTTTTGTTAAATAATGTACCTTTCATGTAAAAAACTTAAAAAATATACTAAAAAATTTTTATTAATACACTATATTCCATTTAGCTGCATTAACTTTCACTGTTTGTTTGGTGCAGTTAAGCGAAATGTGCAGCAAAACGGAAAAATTAAAAACTGTTTGTTTTATTTTAGATTTAAAATTTGTTTCAATATATGGGGCGTTCCATACCAAAACGGTTCACACTTCATGTGTTTGATTTGTTTCAAATTTTTAGGGTTGACGAATAAACATAAATAATAAACAAATATGAAATTTGAGCTTGGTTAATACATTTTTAAAAACTTAACACCAAAAAAACCAAAAAAAAATCGATTTAATAGTGGAGTAGCGAGGAAAAAATTTGAAAAAAATTACACATACACACATCAAAATTCTATATGAAAATAAATATTAAAAACCTTTTTTTTCTTGAACAATTTTTCACATACTTATTTTTTGATAAAAAAATTAGTTTTTGAAAATATGCCATCTCAAACAAAATTGAAAAAATCACAGTGGCAGCTCTGAGTATTGGGCAATATTTAAGTATAGTATTATGGGGTGCACTCTACAATAATTTGAGTTATGCATTTTTTTTACACCGAAGTTTTTGGAATGTTTTTTTGAGTATGCAGTTTTGTAGCCCATTAAATTTTAGTATAATAAAGTGCAAGTTTTAAGCGATTGCCAAACCGGCGTTAATTTTGTTTTTAATTTTCTTTGAAAACGGTTTTGCGCATTTTCTTCCATAAGAAAAAAGTGCAAACAGCCGTCAGCAAAAAAATTAAAAAAATCAGCGCAATTTTGCAGTAGCTTAAAACTTGCACTTTATTACACTAAAATTTAATGGTCTACAGAACTGCATAGTGAAAAAATTTCAAAAAATTAATTTAAAATTTGTAAACTTGTTATGTACCCCGGTGTAAAAAAATTCAGACCTCAAATTATTGTAGAGTGCACCCCATAATACTATACTTAAATATTGCCCAATCCTCAGAGCTACCATTGTGATTTTTATAAATTTTTTTTAAATGGCATATTTTCAATAACTATTTCTTTTTATCAAAAAATCTGTGTTCGTATGGAAAAGTAGCTTATGTCGAGAGGCTGGCTTTAGTATAATGCGGCATTCCCTTTATTCTTTAAACGACAAGGATTTTTTTATGAGACTTAATAAGAATATTGACTTGCTAGTATCGGAACTATTTCTTGCATGTTTATTCGTCAAAAGTTGTTCAACGGCTTAGCGCCAGTGAGTCGTTCGCAATCGTATGCTGCGAATGCCGATTTATACTAAAGCCAGCCTTTCGACATAAGCTACTTTTCCATACGAACACAGAAATGATTATGTGAAAAAATTTTCAAGAAGAAAAAATTTTAATAATATTTAGTTTCATAGGCAATTTTGATGTGTGTATGTGTTATTTTTTTCCAAATTTTTTCCTCGCCCCGGTCTCGAGATATTTGGAAAACTATTAAAACAATTTGTTTTTGGTTTTTGTGCTGAAAAGTTTTTAAAAATGTATTAATCAAGCTCAAATTTATTATTTATGTTTATGTTATGTTTAAAAATTTGAAACAAATCAAACACATGAAGTGTGAACCCCGTCCGTTTTAGTATGGAACACCCCATATACTGTTTTTCATAAATTTTTTTTTTTATGTAGGTATTTAATGCGAATAAGGCCTCTTTAACACTAGTCGCTTCAGGGACATCATTATATTCTTCTGGGCTTTCATCGGTTCGCAAAAAGAGTGATATAAGAAAACTTACTCAAAAACAGGACTGTTAAACGGAAATGGGTTCCAAAGCGGAAAATTTCGACCGAAATCCATTTTATGAAGCAGTATTTTGGGAAAATTGTGCACGTAAGCGGAAAATGCACCAAAGCGAATAGGCAGCTAAACGGAATATACTGTAATTTGTTGTTCTATTTTTATTAATGAAATCTATTCAATATGTCTATTGCTTACATTTGAGGTTTGGATATTTTGAAATAATCTGGGGAGTCTTGCTATAAAGTGCCATACTAGAGCCAATTTTACCCATTAAATATTAAATATCTTCGAAAACGTACATTTTTGTATGTATTGAAGAAAATGTATTGACTTGAAAGTCAACAAAATTATCTTTAATCTGATGGTAAATTTATAGCTTTAGGTAGAATCAGTCATAAGTTAAAGCAGAAGAATGCCCTATTTTCTCGAAAAGTTTTCATTTTTTTAAATTTCAGGGCACTTACGGCACTAGAAGGCATGTTCCGATTGGGCCCAAACTTTAAAAATTCTATTTATACACTAAATGGCACATTTTTAGAAGTAAGAACTTACAAATTTCAGGAATTTATGAGATTGAGAACGAAAAACGTGGAGCGCATGCAATACAAAGCATTCGATTTAATTGACAATAGTGAAACTACATAAAATAGACCTAAAATTTCTACAAGTACAAATTTGAGATCGATTTTAAGCGGCCGTTATTCATTTACCCACATAAATACATGTATTACTCTTCATATCAATTCAGGTCTATTACATGCGCCCCACGCTTTTGATTTTCAATCTCATAAATTGTTTATAATGACTTTTGCTAAAATTTCAAAATCAAAAGTTATCAAAACAAATTCTATGGGACTGAGAAATATTATTTTCTAATTTTTAGTCCATTTATAAAAGCGTGGTATATTAAAAAGTTCAATTTATTTTATTTATTTTCTACTTTTTAGTCTTGTCTATATAAAATTTTGCAATAGATATTAAAATAATTCATCTTGCAGGGAAAAGAGAACCTATGCAAGCAAAATATTGTGTGCTCACGTTTGGTATATACATACCTATGTACATACATACATACAGCAGAAATTAATTTCATTTAGAGAAATGGCGTGTCGTCCATTTCCGCTGTAGCATATGTAGTGCATATTTTTAGGCGCAATATTTAACTTCTTCTGGCGGGGCGAAATCTACCTCTAGAGCTTTTCTAATTGTATGTCTTTGATATTATACCTACGACGAGGTTGATATCTAGACTATGCTATATTTATAGTATAAATGGTGGTCTGGACACACAACATTGTAAGTTGATAAAAGCGTTGTAATAAAACGCGTGCATAGTTTCTGAACAAAATCCGTAGAGACTCACTTTGTTCCGAAATAGATGTAGTTTGACAATTGGTTTATGATGGTTGTGTAGTAGCGGGCGGCGGTACCAATAACTCCAAGTAGCAGAAGGGTGAATAGTCCTTTTCGTGGCCATTTCCATAGACCTAGTATCATTATTGGCGCCACTGCGAAGAGTTCAGTGTCAATGCCTAGATGATGTGTATGTGTAAGACACTGTGAAAGAGAATACGTATGATATTCAGTGGAATTTTATTAAAGTCTGGTTACCACGTATTAATTAAATTGTTCGAAAACTTTATTTGTTCTATCATCGCATATCAGCGCTCTGGATTACTTAACCTCTAAGCTCAACTATAATCACTCTATGTGCATGGGAGACCTAACCGCAGGCAAGGATAAAATGATACGAAACTCTTTTTATCGTGAAAGAAAGTCCAGCGAAATATATATGGGGAGATTTTGGTGATTTTTTCTATTTGAAAAACAAGCAAACCTTTTTGAATTTTATTATCTTCTTTATTATTTAGTGTTGAAAATTGCCGTTTAAAATATTTTCTCTTAAAACCACTATCTTTAAGCAAGAGTTTTGTTATGTGGTTGGAGGAAATCCATTGAAATTAAATCGATGCATATTGTGCGTATCTAAATAGTGGCAGCTCGCTCTTTTGCGTTATCTGCTGTTCATTGCAGATTTATTAGGCAGTGCTGCCAAGTCAAAAACGAGATTACGTTAGATTCTCGGAAGAAAAATGAGAGTGTTTCGTATCATATTATCCTTGCCGTGAGCGGAAGATCATTGTACATATGTATTTAAGTTTGTAAACTTACCATTTCATTGAATCCGAAGTAGTTGTGTATGAAAAGTAAATTGCGCCACCAGTTGCGTTTACAAATATCTGCATGATGCCCAACCACTAAGTTCCATTGTGGCCCCGATCCCCACAAGGGTAGCACAAAAGTACAGAAGAGTATGAGAGCGGCTAGTGGAGGTACGATACTGCATGGGAAAATAATATTTTTAGAAAATATTTATACATAATTGCAGAGCATTTTTTTGTACTGATTCACTGCCGATTCTGAGTTAACTTCGCACTGTGAATTCGGCCCTAATTCTTTTATGTGCATAAATTTAGGAGTCCCTGATTAATTCCCTAGCGAATAGTTCCATAGTCAATGTAATTGAGGAAAGTTTTTGTTGCCATTCCTTAGAAGGTTATGAAGGTGTTATAAGTACACGGGTAAAAATTTCGGTTTTAATTTTAAACTATTGGACTACATATATGTACAAACTAAATTTAGTATCAAATACAAACCTTCCAAGTGTAAAAAAAAGAGAGAGCAAATATCGACGGCTGAGTGGAAGATCGACCTATCTCGGCAGCCAGTTCGAAAACGCCCTATTTCAAAAGACTTCTCAGTACATTTTCAATACATTTTGAAGTGACATAGGACGTTCTTCAACCAAATTTTGAGATAGGGCCTTTTTAAATAAAATTCTGAAATAAGGCGTTCTTGAAAAGTTTTATGAAATAGGGCGTTTTCGAACTGGCTGCCGAGATAGGCCACTCAGCAGTCGATGTGTTGGGTTTAGAATTTAAACAGTTCGGTTTAAATTTTAAGCCCAAACATTTTCTACTTCGTTTGCTTCACGTTACAATTCACGAAAGCTTTTACATGGTCCGTCTGATGGGGATTGAACCCGGACAGCCTTAGTAGCAACCAATTGTATCAAGCATCTTTGCACACTCAGCTACAGCCATGCATGTAAATTTGCTTTCATATGTTGAGTTTGAATCAACACCACATTTCGCTGCGTTGATGCCGACAGTTCATAAGATTTGCTCTCTCTGTGAGAGACACCCTTATGCCTAAGTCTTATAGATCATATAAAATAAGGAATATTGAGGCAAACATTTTCTATTTCGGTTTAGATTTTAAACAAAATTTTCTATATATGAAACCTAGAAACTAGAACTAAAACATTTCAGTTTGATTTTTAAACAAATAGGGCCTATACTTGAAACCATGACCTTTTTGGTTTTAATTTTAAACCACTCATAGCAAAACATCATTTTCTCGGCTGCTTGGACTAAAATTTAAACCAGAATATATTAAAAATTGCTTAAAACTATTGACTGGTTTAAGAAGTAGACTACGGAAGATTAAAAAAGGCAGCAGTCCCAGCTCGGTTTAAAAATTAAACCCAAATTTTTGGCCGTGTACGGAAGTATAAGTATACAAATATTCTTGGTGATATTCAACGTTTTCGAGCTTAAAAATTCCTCTCAGTTAGAAGGTTTTGTATGCTATACACAGCCTAAGAGAAACTTCGTATACCGTTATCTTGAAAATTAGAGTTACCCCCATAAATGACGTCCCCATTGAATGAAGAATGCCCCAATTAAGTCAGGTCATAACTATCAAAACCATTTTCCAAATTATGAACTGATATACATAGTGTTATTAAGTACTATAGTAGTTGGGATAGGTACTTAAGGGATTTCTTTTTCAAGCATCAAAACAGTGCATTTTGAGTACAACTGCAGACCTACTGTAAAAAGTCTTGCAAACAGTTAGGATCAGTATTTGACATATATGAAGACCCTGTTACTGATTTCAGCCAAACAGGCATAACAAAATATAACCTGTTTATAAAAAATGTTAGTTTTCGGTTTAAAATCGACTATGTAGACGGGCTATCCACGAAAAATTCGCAAATAAAAGAGCTTAGGTTTACTTTTACTTCAGTTACTAGTTTCTTATGAATTTTAGTAGTTTCTATAGTTTAGCGATTTTATTTGCCTCATTAACACACATTTGCTTTCGATTGTTCTTTAATTTTGTTCTTTACACTATTCAATATTTACATTGCAAATGCTCTTAAAAGTAGGGACCGAAAATAATCGTTATCATGAAGGATTTTCATTTAAAAATCATTGTATAATCGTTATTTTTCGATCATTATTATTTATTATGTTATTTTTAATCGTTATTTTATGATTTTTATTTTTTCGATAAAAAATAATCGTTATTCTTTGATTTTTATTTTTTAAATCATTTTCAATCATTATTCTTTGATTTTTATATTTAGATAATTTTCAATCGTTATTCTTTGATTTTTATTTTTTAGATCATTTCCAATCGTTATTTTACGATTTTTTTTCGATCAAAAATAATCGTTATTCTTTGATTTTTATTTTTTCGATCATTTTTCATCGTTATTTTATGATATTTATTTTTTCGAATATATTTTCAGGGTTAATCTTGTCTGATCCTAGAAAACCAAAAAAGCTTGTACATAGTGTTGACAATTAAAGCAACAAGCGTTGACCTAAGATAACCTCAAGAACACAAAAAAAGATCAGCAGGAAAATGAAAACAAAAATTCTTTGATTCATTGAGGGTGATTGCATTATTGATACCAGTGATGGGCAAAATTTTATTTACTATAAATTAAGTGCTAAGTATTGTAGTAACTATGTATCAACGTGCTATTAACTTAAGTATTTTGGATGTTACTAAAAACCGAATAAAACTAAGAATAACTGTTATTTTTGATCGAAAAAATAAAAATCATAATATAACGATTAAAGATGATCGAAAAAATAAAAAACATAAATCATAAAATAACGATTAAAGATGACCAAAAAAATAAAAATCACATAATAACGATTAAAAATGATCGAAAAAATAAAAATCATAAAATAACGATTAAAGATGATCAAAAAAATAAAAATCACAAAATAACGATTAAAGATGATCAAAAAAAAATCATAAAATAACGATAAAAAATGATTAAAAAATAAAAATCACAAAATAACGATTAATTTATGAGTTTTATTATAAAAATCATAGCGATTACGGTCCCTGCTTAAAAGTGAATCTGTCGAACAGGAAAAAGTTAGTTGAGCATAATAAAACGAAAAAACACTAAAAAATTCATGATATTTGCCAATATGTAGTAGAACGTTCTATGCCCTAAAGCGGGTGTGATCGCTGAAGCAAAAGAAAGAAAATGACAAACTAAACTCACCGCATTAATCGGCTAATATATTCATTTCGCAGACGTATCGGCTGGCCTTTGAACAGGCGACCGAAAAGTGAGTAAGCAGTAAGCATGCCACTAAAAAGTAGAAATGGGTCGGTATAAAGCGATGCGGCGCGTCCAATAACTGTCCAAGGGCGACCCAAACTCTGTAACAACAACATGTGATTACAAAACAATGTTTAAATATTTATAAGGTGAGCTATATATATATGTACACACCTCAGACATTTCAGTTCTATTATTGTAAGGATTGAAAAACATAGCCATTGATTTATGAGAGAAGAGCAACATAACTGCATTCAAAAATCGTATGCCATGCACCGCTTCAATATCGTTGGGAGAGTAGTTTGTGCTGAAGAGCCAACGAAGATTTTTATCCAGCGAAAAGGCAGTACACCATTCATCTGTTAAAAGATCATTTGTTAAAATATCGATTATTAAAGGAAAAAAAAAACAAATCGTGTTACTTGGTTTTTGGCCAGGTTTAGTACAGCGTTCATAGATAGTGGATAGCACGGACACGGAAAGAATAATGAGAAAAAAGCGGCTGAAATAAAGAAAGTACTTGAAATGAGAAGAGTCTTAAGAAAGAGCTAGTGTCGCATTGCGCTTCTACTTACACGGCCCATGTTGTGTTACGATCCCACGTCTTATTGTCGCGCACCTGACACAATTTCGGCTCAACGCGCACTTGAAACGAAATGCCCGTGGAGCTGGTCATATTATTCAAATAGTCCTGCACAGTATATTCCACATCTTGATAGGTGCAAGCATTGGGCACACAAATTCCCCAATTGATCAGCGAGTAGCGGGGCACGCGATGACCCGGCTGCGAAAGAGGTGATTTGGTAATGAATTTAGGAATAAAATAAATATAAATACTATAGAATACAGAACGCAATAGTACTAAACTACGGCAGGGAGGCAACACGAGATCGTAGTCAGCTGTTAACAAATGTATTTCCAATTCTAACATGGTGTTTACTAAGTGACGTTGATCCTTTTTACCAGTTATTTCCGTGGTTTAGGCTTAAAGAAAATTATATTTAGCCGCTTAATAAGATTTACGTTTTATCTGAGTAATAAGTCATTAGTCATTAAGTCAAACGTGATTCGCCCTCATCAAAAATTTTGTCCTTCTCTGTCCTACTTTTGAGCAAAAATTTCCTCCTTTTCAAGTTTTATAGCAGTGATGAAATTTTTAAAAAATTTTTAGAAAATGTGTTATTTCACATCCAAGTACATAATAAAAAATAACACAGGCCTGTGTGGTTTTCCCCTTAAAAAAAACTAATTAGCGATTTGGGTACGTATAGAGGCATTTCATGTCACCGCGGCTACCTCTGTGCACGACTAGTGATAGAACGATACGAGTACCGAGTACAGAATATCAATACTTTTCATGAGTACTGAGTAGTATCGTGAACTCGATACTTTTTCACAAGTACTGAGTAAATATCGCGAATGCCGAAAAGTATCGACGAGTTAAGAACTTTTTTAAGTAATTTTTTTTTTTAAATTACCTAATAAATATTGTGGCGAACGTTCGAATATTAACTTCAATATCCAATAGGAATGTTATGAAAACGAACATAGAGCTCATTTACTTCAATACTGTCATAACTCAAAAAACCGAAACCCCGAGAAACCCGCCTTTAAAGTTTTTAATTCACATATCGGTACCCCCATGCCAGAAGCATGAACGTGCAAATTTATCTGTTTGGAGTTATTGGGTTGACTTGGTTAATCTTTGGATTTTCTTTGTTATACCAAAACCCAGAATACCATGCGTACACGGAAAGTAAATATTTTACAATTTTAATTGCATAAATGTAGAGCTAAGTCTCGCAAAAAAACTTTCAAACTTGATTTCCCAAAAGTTTTATTTTTACACATTCATGTTTATGGCATACGGGCGACGATATGTATACTCTAGGGATGTTAATTTTTTAGATTTTTACGATCCCGGGATTTTCGGGATGTCGTTGGTTCAACCCGGGATCAGTCCCGGGATTTAGATATTTATTATTTTCCAACGACTCAACATGAAAAAATTGCATCAATATGGTTTGAGTAGCTCTCCTAATATAAATAATAAGTAAATGGGTTTGGAACGTACTTTTTTATTTAAAGTGAAAATTATTTCATAAGTAACAAAACGAAAGACAGTAATTAAATTTATATACATTTAATAATACCTTAGTGTGTTTGTATCTCGATGCAAAAAAAAAATTAAGTAAAAAAATTTATTTTCTGGTTGAAAGAACTTCATAACACTAGTGGCAGAAATCAAAGAAGCGCCTTAATTATACCAGTTTTGTCTATATTCCTTTTGTTTATCTAAAATTCAATTTTTTTTTATAAAAGTCTACCTCACATTACACATAATTAACTGCATATAAATGGGCATTTCTCTGACGTCATGATTTTTTTAAAAAGACTTTATTGAGCCCTCACCGCCAAAATAACGTAAGCGACATTTTTTTCAAAATTTTCTTTTTGATGCAGAAATATTCCTAGAGCATCTAGATGCATTTCTGCATAAAAACGAATATTTTGAAAAAAATGTCGGTTACGTTATAATTTCAAAGAATGGTTAATTTCAAAATTTATTTAAAAAAATTCAGTGCAATGTAAAACAAAAATATGGGTACCAAATGAAATAATTTCTTTGCGTTCATAAGGCCGAATAGGAATTGAAAATGCCCCTTTAATCTATTTTATATTTTTAAGCTAATAAAGTTAGTCCTTAACATAAAATTTTTTCAAAAATAAGAATTGAAAAATTTCAAGAATATTCAAGGATAAAGTTATAAAATCAATACCCACCCGTCCCTTACGGACCAAAAAATATAATGTGTTCTAACTTTACATAATCTTCTCTTTCATTTGATACCCATACTGTTTTTTTAAGTATATTGCACTGAAATTATTAAATAATTTTTTGAATTACTCATATCTTTCAAATTTCAAAGTTCTTTTAAAAAATCCTGACGCCAGAGAGAAAAATTAAGAACGCAATTTTACTAAAAATCCTGACGGCAGAGAGAAAAATTAAGAACGCAATTTTACTATATTTGGCCTTGGTTTGGCGAATATAATGATTTTTTTTGTGCAAAATTGCCTGCCGCAAGGTATTATATGTATATTGAGCTACACATTTATAAAAAAAATGTTAAATATTAAATAAACAAAAGAAATATAGGCAAAACTGGTCAACATAAAGCGTTTCTATTATTGCCACCAATATAAATTACAAATCCCGAAAATCTCGGGATTCTAGGCAAATAATCCCGTGATTTTCGGGACTTAAAAAATACCGGGATCCCGGGATTAACATTCCTAGTATACTCCCATACTAATAATTAATACATGTTTTGTTTTAGTGAGCTACAGGTAATTGCCACAGTTATGAAATTTTTACACAATCTGTAGCGGTCATTGCAACATTGGCTTCGGGTAAAAATGTTTAAATAATTGAAAAACGAATATCTTGCCTCCCCTTTGATAATGAATGGTGGAAGAGGATGATCTTCCGACTCGACAACTTGGCTACTCTCCAGCATAAGGCACCCCATGTATTCTACCTTCGCTGTGAAATCCAGCCCATTCTTGAAGACAATTTTTATGAAAGAGAGCTTATCTTTCCAATAGACAATGGGCTTCACCACATTTGCTTCTCGTTCTCTACATTTGCATTTCATTTTCAAAGTAAAGTTATTTATAAATACATGTACGCGTCAAACAATTACATATAAAATATTTGCCTTTAAAAACTTGGAAATAAGCTTTTTGCTATAAACATTTGATTTACGCATGTAAAACTAATTTATCGGAAGTTTATTCCAAAACTGCCTTTGGATCAGATAAAAACTATTAAGAGCAGTAACTATTCAATTTACAAATAGGAAGAGGTTGAAAAACCAAAGCAATCTGATTTTTGTTTACTTTTGCGTTTGCTCTGAGAATACTTGGAAGTACGAGTATTATCGATACTTTTTTGCAAACATGAGTACTGGCATCGATACTTTTTTAGGGTATTCTATATGAGTACTAGTATCGATACTTTTCTAAAAAGTTCTATCACTATGCACGACCTCTAAGGATTTGGTTGAAAGTTAACATTGACAAATACATAGTTTAGGAAGAGCCTGCCTGAAACTATACAATAAAGGAAATAAGCAAATGGATGTATAGGATTGACAACAACAACCACGCTGTCAAGTTTAAATAGCGACAAAGCAGCTGCACTTGATAGTAGTTGGTTGAATAAGGAAAATGAATTAGCAACAAGAGTTTACGGGATGTACATAGCTCAGTGGTTAACGCTTCTGACTTTGAACATCGAATTCGCAGGTTCGATCCCTGCTGAAGTCTAGAAAAAAGAAGTCTGATGAGGAGATGTGGTGATCTCCGAAATAGTGCTATAACTTCTACCGCTTAGACTTTGTTGCTTTTTCAATTTTTCCTAATAAACAATCGTGGTACAAAGCTCAATAAAAATATTAAAAATAAAATGTTAACAAGCCACAATAACATTGACAAATACATAGTTTAGGAAGAGCCTGCCTGAAACTATACAAAAAAGCAAATAAGCAAATGGATGTATAGAATTGACAACAACAACCACGCTGTCGAGTTTAAATAGCGGCAAATCAGCTGCACTTGATAGTAGTTGGTTGAATAAGGAAAATGAATTAGCAACAAGAGTTTACGGGGTGTACATAGCTCAGTGGTTAACGCTTCTGACTTTGCACATCGATTACGCAGGTTCGATCCCTGCTGAAGCCTAGAAAAAGAAGTCTGATGAGGAGATGGGGTGATCTCCGAAATACATACATAGCTGCTATAACTTCTACCGCTTAGACTTTGTTGCTTTTTCAATTTTTCCTAATAAACAATCGTATATAAAGCTTAAAAAAAAAAAGTTGAAGAGATTGAAGGTCAAGGTGACATGAATTTACGTGCAGCATATTTTGCCGATATGACGTAGGGTTGCCTATTTACACGGGGCTTAAATTTTAAGAAAACGTCAGACATAATAAGTAATATAATAATAGATTGGCGCTTACACATATATTAGTGTTTGGTCGAGCTTTTCCTCCGACTTATGGCGTGCGCCTTGATGTTGTCACACAAAGCGGAGGGACCTACATTTTTACGCCGACTCCGAACGGCGATTGTATTTTAATGAGAAGCTGTTTTTCATGGCAGAAATACACTCGGAGGTTTGCCATTGCCTGCCGAGGGACGACCGCTGTTAAGAAAAAACCTTTTTNTAAACATAGTTTTTTTCACCTTTCCGAAAACTACCGCTACGTGGTAAGCAGGGGTGGTTTTATCCCTATTTCAAACATCTTCGATAAACTTATATAGTTATATGTGGGCAGTATCACGTCCACTTTCCAAAATTCTATAATAATGTTACTTCTTTTCAAGGGATTGTTGTTTGTATCAATTTTGAGTAAATAAGCGTCCTTAAATTTCGAAATATGGAAGTATCGAAGTTTCAAGCATTTCGGAAATTTACCGTTATATGAAAAATGGCCGTAATTTTAGTCCGATTTCAATAATTTTCAATGTTTTGCTTTTAAGTGGCAAGTACAATAATCATTCCGAGTTTGGTAGAAATTGACATATGTGATCATAGAGGGCGGTGCCACGTCCATTTTCCAAAATTTTATCATAGACGTATTTTTTGCTAAAGAGTTATTGCAAACATCAATTTAGAATAAATCAGCTATAGTATTTACTGGGTTATCCAAAATTTCGTATTTCTCAAATAACCGTTACATGGGACGTCCGATTTTAAAAATTTTCAGCTGTTTGGTATGTGGTACTAAGGCCAACAACCGTGCCAAGTTTGGGAGAAATTGGTCGAGCGGTTACTGAGATATACACCTGTAATCATAAATTGGCTTGGCTACGCCCATTTTCCAAAAATTTATAATATTCCTATTTACGCCTAAAAATCATTGTAAATATCAATTTTCAGTGAAAGAGTTTCAGTAGTTACTAAAATATCGCCATTTTCCTATTACGGTTACGGTCCGATTTCGCCCATTTTCAATAGCAACATACCTTGGGCAAAGGGCATTCTATCACGGTTGCCAACTTGGTGTTTTTCGCACTAAATTTAGTGCTTTTCTTTATTCAAAACGCGAAAATTTTAGAGTTTAGAGCTTGGTGCGTTTTTTGGTGCTTTTGTTTTTAGTTTGAAGACACCAAATCTGTAAATCTTATCAAAAGGAGGGGCAAAATGTATAGCAATCGTAAGTTTTTTAAGCAACTTTACAAAAATCTAAATAAAAACATGTCACAATGACAATCATAAGCGGGAGAGCATATGTTTATCAACAATCATGCCAGAATTACATCCGTTAATTCGCCATTGCTGGGACCAGGGATCGCCTTTTAGACCTTAAGTTTGGGCCGAATTTGTTATATTTTTTTACGACTATTCAAAAAAGCAGCAGCATCTCCTAACAATAAAATTAATATCTAACGAACCTTCCGAAAAAAGAGAATAATCAAAATCGGGTGCGATTTGAAGAGTAGACAGCTTTTTTGACATACAAATATTTTTGCCACTATGCGCCAGTGAATACGCTCAAATAAGAAATTTTAAAAAGGAAAATCAAGTTTCGTTATGTTTCAGGTGTTAAGCGGTCGAAAGAAAAGTTTTTTATGTTCCTTTAGTTCACAAAATCATAAGGAACTGCTGTGTAGATTTAAACTACCACATAGTTAATGAAACTTCATTTCTGGTTATTGCTTTCGTTTGATTGGAATCATAGAAAAAATTAAGCCAAACGAAGAAAATTGTAATATTTAAACAATTATGAAAAATTAATAAATTTTGCTTACATCTAAGCGAAACGGCAACGCAGCAAGTTAGAAAAAAAGAACTAGAATCGTAACATCGCTTAAACGAAAATATTTGAATTTATAGAAAACAGAATAAATTCGACCGTCGAGCAAAAAACATTGATATTTATTAATTTAGACCGGCATCCCAACAATACAATTTTTCATGCATATATATTCTATTAAATACTGCAATAGAAATTTGGTGCTTTCTTCGAGAAAAAACGCGACTTTTCTGGGTTTTAGTGCTTTTTCATATTTAAAACTTGGCAACACTGTATTCTATATACCAAATTTCGTTGAGATATCTCAATTTTTGCTTGAGTTATCGTGTAAACGGACAGACGGACGCACGGCAAGACAGACACGGCCTAATCGAGTTATCTTTTCATTCTGATCATTTATGTATATATTTGTCTATATCTATCTCGATTCGGTTTGGCTGTTACAAACAACCGTTATGTTACAAAAAAACATGTTGAAAAAAAAAAAACAAAAATAAAACTTGCGCCAGCTGCGATTCGAACCGTTTCTCAGATTTTCTAAGCGGATACTCTCTCTACATGCCAACGCCGCACATGAAAATTCGTTGACTAAGTGCCTACATATCAGTAAATCGTAAATCATACGCATTGCCCGCTACTGCGTGACATTGTAACTAATTTTAGAACAAAACTCATACCTTATGCATTACATTCGGACCACTTTTAGTACAATTCACCTGTTTTACATTACATTGCTTTAAATTTTTGGACTATCTTTGGTCTAGGTACAAAACTACTATACCTACGACTATATTTTTCGAGCAATTGCACGAATCTTTCCTTCAGGCTCCTTATTCATTTTAATACGGGCGTTTTTGAATTGAATAAACATTTCCATTAAAATTAGTGTATGTATAGTGGAAATATTAATCTTTGAACACTTTTCCCTTGATTTCAATACGAACATTTTTAAACGGTAATCAAATAAAAAATTTCCATTTTAACAACGCGTTTTTTTCTCAGTGCATTAACTTCAGTCATATGTATCAGCTTATAAATAGATATATGCCATGACGTGTATCACTACATCGACTCATTTTTATTTCCTTTCACAGTAGCCTAGGTCCCCGTATCAGTATTCTTGTTCGTGTTCGTGCTCGTCTTTTCGTAATCCTCGTCTTCGAATTTGTGTATAAATTAGCTAAGACTTCTCAAACAGCTGGTAACCCTTCAAAATATAGTTAAGAAATAAACAAATATCTTGCGTCTGATATTGTGATTTCTGCATACTTCATGTTCCTAATGAATTAAGTTAAATTTGATTTTTAAATTCGTGACAACGCTCCTAAATACAGTTCAGAAGTAAAGCATTTTTAACCCCATTTCATTTGACATTTAATTTAATTCGAGTTTTCAAACTGATGGCAATCTTGTCCAATTTTTTTTTACCAAAACCTCTTTAAACCTTTTTCGTCTGACACTTGTATTGTGACAAGAAATAAAGCCTTTTTAAAAGCATTTCGATCGATACTCATAGTGTAATAATTGATTAAATTAAAAATAATTTGAATTTTACTATTTTATCAGGTGGCATCTGTTTTTACACATTCACAGGCCAAGCCCTTTAATTTAAAACCTCACTTTGTAAAACCGATCGAACGGTACAGATCTGATATGACGAAAAAGTTTTACATACATACTAGGGATGTTAATATAATAATATATGCAGTGAAATTGCGTTTTTAGCTTTTCTCTCTGACGTAAGGATTTTTTAAAAGGACTTTGAAAATTGAATGATATGAGTAATTCAGAAAATGGTTTAAAAAATTTATTGCAGTGTACTTAGGAAAACAGTATGGGTATGAAATTAAAGAGAAAATTCTGTAGAGAAAGAACAGATAAAATTTTTCGGTGCATAAGGTATTGAAAATGTCCTTAAAAATTGTATCCTTGAATATCCTCGAAATTTTGCAATAATTTTTTTGAAAAAATTATATGTTAAGGACTGATATAAACTCGACAACGTCCTCGAATATAGTCCTTCCAACTTTATTAGCTTAAAAAAATAAAATTGATTAAAAGGGCATTTCAATACCTGTTCGTACATGTGAACCCGAAAAATTTTAATTTTTTTAAATCCTACAGAATTTTCTCTTTCATTTGGTTCCCATTGCACTGAATTTTTTAAATAATTTTTTAGAATTCATGATATCTTTGAAATTATAAAGTTCCAGTGTTTTGAAATTTTTTTGTTTCTACATTTTTTCTCAGAATTTTTATAAAAAAATTTAGGAACGCAATTTTATAAGTATAGCCCATTAAATTACAGGAGGATAANAACATTTTTTCTCAGAATTTTTATAAAAAAATTTAGGAACGCAATTAAATTACAGGAGGATAAAGTGCAAGTTTCAAGTACCTAATAGTAACGTTGATTTTTTATAATTTTTTCGCTGGAGGTTCACGCATTTTTTCCATACAAAGTATGTTCGGCAATTTGTTTATATGGAAGAAAATGCCCAGCATCGTTTAAAAAATTCCCAAAAATCAACGGAATTTTGTAATTGCATGAAACTTCATTTTACCCTACATTAATTTAATGGGCTATAAAACTGCGCACCTAACATTTTTCTAAAAATTCTGAGTAAAAAGTTTGAAATTTTGGCAAATTTTTTTGCGTTTATAATTTTTGTACAAATTTTGAAATGCGCATTTAAATGCAGTTAATTATATATAAAATGAGGTAGACTTTTATACAAAAATTTAAATATTAAATAAAGAAAATAAATATAGACTAAACTGGTTGAAATAAGGAGTTTCTTTTATTTCTGCCTTTAGTATTATGGACTTCTTTCAGCCACACAATACATATGTTGACTTAAGTTTTTTTGCATCGAGCTTTTTTCGACATACCTTAAATTACTTTATCAGATATGTACACACTAAAGTATTGTTAAATGCCTATAAATTTAATTACTGTCTTTTGTTTTGTTACTAATGAAATATTTTTCAACTTAAATAATAAAGGAGGTTTCAAACCCATTTGATTATTATTTATTATATGGTAGGAGACCTTCTCAAACTATATTGATGCAATTTTTTCATGTTAAGTTGTTGTAAAATAATGAACATCTAAATCCCGGGATCGCAAAATTCGAAAAAATTAACATCCCTAATACATACATAGATTACTAAAAGAAAAACAAATCCACATTAACGGCAATCAGCGTATGTACGTATGTATGTATTTACATACATGCCCTGCGATTAGGTTATATGTAAATATTTCGCCATCTGTTACTCAAAAGCCGAAATACCTACACAAACATACATACTTTTTGTCTCCTTCTCTCACTTCCAGCGCATGCACGTGTTTGCAAAATGATGAGGAAGTAATTTAGTATGGAAAATCATTTATGCCCATATATTTGAATAGAAGATATCAACCAATACTTCGCATATACGAAACGAAAGGAAAAACCTTGAATTTTTGATTAAAGAAAACAAAAACAAAATCATTCGAGCGGTTTTCGAGCATTTTGGTAAAAATAATTTTGTGCCTTAAAATGCTCAACATTTGTTGAATTCATATAAAATTTGTACACGATAATATTTCTATTGCTTCAAGAAATCTATATGCCGAAAATGAAAGTTATATCTGCAAATCATAAGTTGCTAGAGCACTTTAAAGGCTCAAAATTGACCCCAAAATAAGCCAATATTTACCGTTGTTTCTACGACAGACACCGAATTGGTTACTTACAGAATTGTATCTGTCGATAGGTTTGGAATTTTGTCTTTGAAACGCCACACCTTCCTTTGAAATCGCTCCACTAGTTCTCGTGCAATAAGCGCTTTCGTGAAGCTCTAAAAATTACAACTACATACAACATTTGAGCATAGCCTCCATATCGAAACGTAAGACGTATTCAACGTCAAAACAAAAAACAAATAAGTGAACACTTTCCTTTTTGAATTTTTTTTTTGATTATAGCATTTTTTTATTTTTAGTTTTTACATAAAAACATTGTCTATACCAGGCTTTACCAAAGTGGGTTCCGCAAGCGTATGCCTGGGGTGTCGCTAGTGGCTAGAGTATACTAGTGGTGCGGGCAAATTCTTTAAACTTTCCATACACAACACAACGGTTTGATCAAACTTCAACATGGCGGCCAGAAAATCAAAAAAATTTGATTTTTATTAAAATTACGTTCCTACTGCATTTCGCTCTTAAGCGTAGTTCCCCAGCATGGTACAATAATTACAGGTATTGTCTTCCCAGAGAGCGCATATTCCGATCTGCCTTATTTAAAAAATATCATTGTTGCCCGCACTAAAACTTTTACTGCTAGGGAAAAGGGATATTTCCATACCTCATATACCATATATGTACACGTATTTTTTTAAACAAACCATTTTGCTGAGAACTTATTTAATTTGCAAAAGCCGATAAAAAAACATTTGCTAGTAAATAAATTCAAAATTTGTATGGCTCACTTCATTTCAAAAGTTTTTTCTTTTGTTTTGAAAAATTATAAAAATTAACTTCAACGAAAGCAAAAAGCAAAGCCAAATAAAAGTAAAAGAATCAACATTGAACTGCGTCAAAATGAAAATAAGGGAGCACGAATTTCGATGTTAAGCAAAACTCTCTGGGAAGGCAATACCTGTAATAATTGTACCATGGTTCCCCAGTACGTTTTGTCAACGAAAAATTGAATCACAAAAATTTTCAGAAAAATTGCTGAAAACGTACCCTTTTCACAACCATTTTCGGTACTTTCGTAGAGCTAATCCGCGTTCCATCCACTTTTCTTCCCGTTTTCGGATTAATTTTCGGATTTTTTGCTGGCTGGGCTGTTCTCGTGACAAGCGCAGCAGCTTCGCGCGGTGACCATATTAACGAACTTAAAATAAAGGACATTTTTCCCAATGATTTTAGAATACGAACATACAACTTGTATGATAGTAATTTAGATCAAATATTTGCCAGCTAATTATATTATTAAATTGTACAAGTTCCTCTTCTCGAAAGGCGCTGTAACCGGATATTAACCGATTCCGAAAAATGAAACCAAACCCTTATCAAGGACTTCGCCATCCTTTGCTGCCACAATGCGTTTATCATAATTCAGCGGAGGTTTATTGTTATTTTTCAGCGGATCTGAAAACTTAGCGTGCAACACGATCCTGGGCACAACTTTCCCTGTGCTTTTGTCAACAATGAATCTTACTCAAAGTATATTAATTTTTCTGGGGAAATGTCTAAATATTAGTTACTTTTTTTCAATTACATAAATTTCAAACTGACGAAGGTTTTCATTCTGTTTTATTATGGACATTTTTATTTTTTCATATTCTTTGTTTAAAAATGGACTTCTGCAAAATCCAAAGCTAATTTAAAGGACAGTTTAAGAAATAAAGGACAAATGGCGTCCTTTATTTTGACAAAAATTATAAAGGACAGGGGTAAAGGACTGTCCTTTAAAATAAAGGACGTATGTATATGAGACATTCTTTTTCATATCGGACACCAAATTTGGTGTCACACTTTCGATTGGCTTCAAATTTTTTTTATGGGTTCTATACATGAAATAAGCTAACACGTGCTCGAGGAATTTTTTTTTCGCTTTTTTCTTTGGAGATATGATCCGTCAATGTTTGCATTTTTTCGTGATTCTGACTAATCATGTACTCCTTCAAATAGTTATATCTCGGGTTCTGCCAATCGTAGGGACTTCATCTTAGCGTCGTTTTAAAGCTAAAGAAACGATGTTTAACACCTTACCAAAGATATCTCAACATAAGTTTTCGAAAAAAAATTACAAACAATTTTCGATTCTCACAAAATAAACCATCTCGTCATAAAGAAAAATATTTTTAAAATAGTTCTTGAAAAACCCCCATTTTTTCGAACCACGTTTTTTATGGAGAATTAAACAAGGATTACGATGGTATAATTTTCAATCCCTAATTTACTGGTCTTCACTATGCAAATCAACTTCAAAAACTTCAACTGTTAATAGCTAAGTTAGCTTTGGGACAGTCTTGACCATCTTATATATACAAATCTTAAGCCCGTTTCTTAGCTTTAAAATGACGTTAAGATAAAGTCTCTGCGATCAGCAGAACCCGAGATATAACGATTTGGAGAAGTACATGATTAGTCAGATTCACGAAAAAATGCAAACTTTGACAGATCATTTCTCCGAAGAAAAAAAAGAAGAAAAAAATTCCTCGAACACGTGTTAGCTTATTTCATGTGTAGAACCCACAAAAAAATTTGAAGGGAATAGGAGACATGACATAATGTTTTTTTTACGAAATCCGTCCGACTTAAAAAATAATGGCTCATATGTTACTTATTCTTTAGAACTTCACAATCACACTGTGAAAGAGCGAATTAACACGATTATAGAGCAGTCGAGAACAAATTTATAACATGTTTGAAAACTTGTGAATTTTTTTGTTTGCAACTTTCCGAAAGTACCGACGTAGAGGGACTTAATGTTCTTCTCGTGTTAGTGAGGTACCCATTCGGAATACAAATCGAAGAAGAACTTTTGATGAGCGAAGTACTTGAAACTTACACCACCAGTGCACAGTGGTACCGCTCTCGAAGGAAGGCGGTCATAGAGGTTTTGTGAGCGATGAATCCGCGGGTTTTTGTCTCGTTGTTTTGGAAAAATTCCCTTTGATGAAAAAGTGCATAGAAATGTGATTTTTTAAATATTTTATTTATGTAAAGTCAAATTAATACTTGATCATACAAAAGTAACATAGTTTTAAGTGCATAATAAATCTAATACCTCTTTTGATAGCTCAGACTTGGATTTTCGCGGTAATTTCGAAGGCTAGATATGTAAGGATCAGAATTAAGAAGTAATCTGTGCAAAAGGTCAGTATTGGTGAAAACACGAGAATTTTTTCTAGTGTTGAAACGTCGAAATTGCCTCACTAGCTTATTGCATTATTCGGCAGCTTCTTCGGAGAGCTCACCAATTGGCAAGATTGCGAAATCAATCACCTCGGACCCATGGATTCAAATCTTATGAACAGATGGTGGTAAATTATACCAACTAGGTTTTTCGCAACTTCAAATGCATAAATTTAAAATTTTTTAGTATTTATTTTATAACTCGACGAGAGGCACTGCAGGATGTGGTAACACTTGTCAATAAGAGCCTTATCTATTCCAGTAATTTCTGCTGAAATAGCAGAGTTTCGGAAAAATTTTCGAGCGGTATTGCCGTCGTTGGATGTGCCGCTGCCACCGATTCGGGGCTTGTCCACAACCAAACCTAAACGATCCCTAAACTGCTGCTGCACGGTTTTCTTTCTTTGCGCTACAAGAGCCTTATCTTCGTCTGAGCGACATTGCCATTTTTATACCCGAGCGCACTTGTGCACAAGGGTATATTAATTTTGTTCACATAACGGTTGTTTGTAACAGCCAAAACGAATCGAGATAGATATAGACAAATGCATACATAAATGATCAGGATGAAAAAAGAAATCGATTAAGCCATGTCTGTCTGT
>NW_016158688.1:86565-89723 GCF_001687245.7 Rhagoletis zephyria
AAATATCGCAGTTTTCGTATTTCTGAAAATTACCGTTATATGGGATGTGGGCGTGGTTATTGGCCGATTTTAAAAATTTTCGGCCATTTGGTATGCTATGCGAAGGCCCAACAACTGTGCCAAGTTTGGAAGCAATTGGGTGCAGCGGATTCCTAAGATATACACATGTAACCATAAGTGGGCGTGGCTACGCCCATTTTCCAAAAATTTATAATATTCTTATTTTTCGTCTAAAAATTATTGTAAATATCAATTTTGAGTGAATTATCTTCAGTAGTTACTAAAATATCGCAGTTTTCGTATTTCTGGAAATTACCGTTATATGGGAAGTGGGCGTGGTTACAGTCCGATTTCGCCCATTCATACCAACCTACCTTGGATGAAGGGAATCCTACATACCAAATTTCGTTGAGATATCTCAATTTTTGCTCGAGTTATCGTGTACACGGACGGACGGACAGACGGACGTGTTTCGGAAAGGTGAAGAAACATATATTTAATACTTGCGCCGGGTATTTAATGTTCGGCTCCGCCCGAACTTAGACTTTCTTACTTGTTTAAATTAATTTAGAACGTTCAATGTCGTTCATCTCATTTGGTGTTGCTCCGCAAATGTAACATCTAATAATATAATAATAGATTGGCGCTTACACATATGTTAGTGTTTGGCCGAGCTTCTCCTCCGACTTGTGGCGTGCGCCTTGGTTTTGTCACACATAGCGGAGGGACCTACAGTTTTACGCCGACTCCGAACGGCGATTGTATTTTTATGAGAAGCTGTTTTTCATGGCAGAAATACACTCGGAGGTTTGCCATTGCCTGCCGAGGGACGACCGCTGTTAAGAAAAAACCTTTTTCTATATTTTTTGCGATGTTGCTTTGACCAGGACTTGAACCCGGGTGCTGATGAGTGAAAGCGCGCACTGCTTACCACTACATCACAGCGGCCGAAATGTAACATCTATTGGTAGATAAATCGCTAAGAGCAGAACAGACTTTTCCGTTAACTATTGATAGATGCAAAGAATGCTCCACAACTACTTCGCGATTATGAAAAAGTAAGGAAGTCGGTTGTAACCTATTAATTTTATCTTTAAAATAAGCTTCTTCTTGNAATGTAACATCTATTGGTAGATAAATCGCTAAGAGCAGAACAGACTTTTCCGTTAACTATTGATAGATGCAAAGAATGCTCCACAACTACTTCGCGATTATGGAAAAGTAACGAAGTCGGTTGTAACCTATTAATTTTATCTTTAAAATAAGCTTCTTCTTGCACAGAAAGTTCTTTTGTTTCTTTGGCAAACAAAACCTAGTAGAGGATGGCCGGGGATTCTTCCAAACAGTAATAGCTGAATCTGACATGCTAGATTTATAAATTAATTTAAGGGGAACATAAGATGTTACAAATAAGCTGCTGTCCTCAATTTTTGAATCCGAAAATTTTTGTTTATATTCCATGTGCCCGGTACTGCCATCAAAACCCCACTTACCGATTAGAACAAAATCATTATTTGCATCAACAACACCATCTTTCACGCGCTTTTGGGATTCAAAAATTCGAGAAGTAGTGTGGTCTAACAAAGACTGTAAATTAATTTCGGCAGAGCATTCTGTAACACATTCCTCTAATGTATAACATCGTTTCTTTGCTTCTAGCACTGTCTGATATGAGGGCAAAACATTTGTAAATTTAGAGTGTATTAACTCTTTTACAAGCAAGTACTGGTGTTTTGTCAGTTTAGCCTCCGTAATTAGTGATACCATTTCGTCAGCGGTGAATTGTACAGAAGAGGTGCTTGATCATTAATGGTGCGGAATCAGAAGTGAAACCTTGAAACCTGAAAACCTTTTTGAAGTGAAACCTTGAAAACCTTTTTGAAATTGAGGGTTGTCGTATAATCTTTATGCATTACCCAGGGGCAGCTAAACGCAGTTGGAAGGTTTTGATATTGAAACTAGAGATCTATGCAAACATTTTGGTACTAATATTATGCGTGCAATTTGGTGCAAAAGTAATTAAAGCTTTGATAAATCGGAAAAGGCAATTTTTTTTATATTTTCTGCCGCTTATTTAAAATTATATTTAAACTACTATTAAGACACTTTAAAGAAAAAAATTAAATACTTGGAATATTCTATATACCTTCAGCTTTCAGCTCCATATCAAAAAAGTTCTAACAAGTAAATATTTTTGATCAAAATCTTCTCCGCGATTCACTTAAAATAATGCGTAGTTTTAGAAATAACAAGCACTTATGGAAAGTCTTCACTTTCGACGGTTGAAACGGAGTTTTAGCGTTAAAAAATTAATTTATTTTTTTTATTCCCAGTTAGAGTGGCTGTTTGTTAGTAATTAGACAAGATATGGTGTCAAAATGACACATCAATATTTTTTTCGAATGACCTACTACGGTGCCACTGTGCAGTGACGTAATTTTTAAAGTTATCGCAAAATTTGTACAGAAAAATGGTTTGATATGGAGCAAGTTTGCGGATATTTGCAGTGGTTGGAACAACGAAACGAGCGATGTCTAGGATGAAGCAAGAGGCAGAAAACNGCCACTGTGCAGTGACGTAGTTTTTAAAGTTATCGCAAAATTTGTACAGAAAAATGGTTTGATATGGAGCAAGTTTGCGGATATTTGCAGTGGTTGGAACAACGAAACGAGCGATGTCTAGGATGAAGCAAGAGGCAGAAAACGCCACGAGAAGTCACTGTATGATCCGTCGCTATTCCTTGGCGACTAGGAAGATGCCGCCACTAGATTTAAAACCCGTATTGGATGACGCTACGTAGATAACAGAGGCCTGCGAAATTTCTAGCACGTCGAGATTTTTTTATTGGTGATATGCAGGGAACGGATTTTTAGGACCTAAAAACCTATAAAAAAGGCAAAATAAAATAACGAAATAGGCTGGAAAAGGCAAACTAAAATAGTGAAAAAGGCAGGAAAAGGCACTAGGTGTTGCAAAAAAGGCAAAAAAAAATAGTCATGTTTACTACGCGTTATTTCCCTCAGTGAATTCATAACATTTTTCTGAATATTACCACGCGTTTTTTTATCTTAGTGTAGTGATTTTTGAACTTTTATTCAAATTTGTGCAATCAAATCAAAAACCGGGACACTAAAACGAAACCCGGGACATTTTAAGGT
>NW_016158688.1:89748-100346 GCF_001687245.7 Rhagoletis zephyria
GGCTTGAACCCAGGCTTACCACTACACCACAGCGCCCGCCAAAATATACAATTCATAAAATTTCAATGTCGGTGTATTTATTCACCGCGGCACCCTTGTTGTGCTAAAAAAAACTTCGCGGCACCCCTACTCTTCAAATGTCTACCAAAACAAGATTACACAATGCAAACTTTATGCTCCTTTCGCTTTAAAATGAGTACTGAAAGTGTTGTGATAATTTCATTATTTCCGTTAAGTTTTTTGGGAGCTTTGACAATTTTACCCTGAAATCATTTGACGCTGACTTCACAAAAAAGAGAAGGTTATCAATTCGTCAGAATATTTTTTTATTAATATTTATATTTTGTATGCATGTTACCGCATATCTTTGGATCACGTTAACCGATTACTACAATTCTTTTTTTAGAGGAAAGGTGTTATCTCACAGGCGGTCCCATTCTAATTTGGTTAAATCCGATCATTGGATCATGAAGAGATAACCGATAATCTTAAATTTGTGTATTAGAATTGAAGTCGGTTTTGTTTTTTGCAGTCTCACATAGAAATGTAAAAGTAAGAGTCACTAGTATTTTTAATGCAATATTGAAAACAGCAGTGTTTTCTGCATACACTTGCATCCAGAACTCTCTTGGCTCCCTTCGTAGTATTTAATATTCAAAGTGCTGTCGTCACTGATGTCCGGAAGGCTTTCAAAAGCTTAATTTGTCATCCCAGTAGGTTTACTTTTCGGGTCACATGAAAACGGGTTTGTTATCCAGCTGTAGATATCCTCAGAGTCAATGTTGGGAAAATATTCGACAAACGTTTTTTCTAAACTTCCAAGTTAACGCTGGTAATGCGCGTTAAAGCTAAGAAAATAACTTTAACAGCCAATTTCACCAAAACCAATTTAAGTGAAAAATTATTCAAATTTTTGGAATTTTATATGGAAATTGACAGAAAATAAAAAAAACGGCTGTTATCTATTTTCTTGGAGTTAACTTCGAAGTTACATAAGTTTTTCTGATTTACTTTGTTTACTTATGGGGTTTTCATGCTAATTGCTAGAAATTCTAAAATATACATATCACCAGGGAACGGATTTTATGGAAATTGCCTTTTTTTCTGCTAACGAGATAGAGCATATTCGATTAAGAATGTCCATGATTTAGCTTTCTCTGATTCCATATATACACATTTGATGTTGCCTTTTTTTGCCTTTTTTAAGATATTTGCCCTTTTTTGCCTTTTTTAAGATATTTGCCTTTTTTTGCCTTTCTACCTTTAAAAAAATGATTATAGCATTTACAATTTTTTTTTTAAGATTAAAAAATATACACATTGCCCATGCGGCTTATAGAAGCGCAGAGACCTCTTGCCAAATTGGTGTTGGAAAAATTCAAAGCCGTTTTCTCAGCTAACGAAGGTTTGGAGACAATAAGGGGTGTGGATAAAATTGTAAAGGGCGAGGAAAACGCCCTTATTCCTGATAATATGAACGTTTCAAACGTTCCATATTTAAATTGGGCTCCACTTCTATCAACTTACGTCGAGCGCACATTTAGTACATTCAAGGCTTTTCTTCGCGAAAATCGAATGAAAATGATGCCAGAAAACTTCAAAATGCATCTTGTGGTTCAATGTTACTACAACAATTCAGATTCAAGTTTTATGAGTTAGAAACTCGAAAGGATAAAATAGTCAAAGATTCAAAGTACAAATTTTCCATATAATGAAACTAGTTCATAGTTTTTCTCTTTTTACTTGTAATATAAACATTTCTAAAATAAATGTATTTTTCGATTGTTCTTCGTATTTTCTGTCTTTTTTAGTGCCTTTTTCTGCCTTTTTCGCTATTTTGTTTTGCCTTTTCTATTTGATTATCGTTTAAAAATTTTCGTATTCAAAAATAATACTTTCATAACACGCACGCGTGGTGTTGATTCAAACTCAACATTTAAATTCACATTTACATGTCTGGCTGTAGCTGAGTGCGCGAAGATGGTTGCCACAATTTGCTAATTTCCGGAGCGTCAGGGTTCAATTCCCATTACAACCAGCATGGAATTTAATTATTTTTTAACTTAATTATGAAAAAGCAATTGGTAATTGCAAATCGCTTCATTTTAATATGGTCGTGTTTGAATTGAATATTTCTATCCTAATTACTAAAATTTGTATACTTAAACGTACTACGAGTTGGGTTGGTGCTCTTTCATATGCGTATTTTTTTAATTTAGCACGCTTTTTTAATTCTAAACTTCTTTCTCTAAGTGAACCGGTTTCATTTGTCAAATAGTCACACTTCGAGATAGTTGAACTTTGCACAAGCAATAGTTGATGATTAGTATATGTACCTAAATACGTTCAAAATGACGTGCACAGAGTTTTACAATTATATTAAGGAAAATACAGAAGTTTTGAAATTATTGGCTCGGAGGCTGTTTCATCAGATCACAGTTTCTAATCAGATCTTTTAGAAAAATTTTGAAAATGTGGCTTTTGAGCCAATTAATAAAGTGGAAGTCTGAAGTTGCCAGCAAATTTCGTTGATTTTAGCATTAATTTTTTTTGTTGACAGTGTCTTCCATATAAAAAGATTTATCGAACATAGTTTGCATGGAAGAAACTCTCAGTAAAAACAATACCAAAAATCAACTAAAATTTAATGGGCTGCAAAACTTCCTTTTAAAAATTTTTTATAAAATTTGTATGCAAATTTATTGATTTTTCCCGAGTTAGCACAAAGTTTAAAAATTTTATTTTTATGTTTTTCATATATTTAGTATAAACTGCGTTTTTATAAAGAATAAAAAAAGGTTCATGCATTGTGAAAAATTCTCTGTGCTTTAGTTGTTTTGTTTTGTACGTAGTAATGATCCCATGATCTCATGTTTTTATGTTTTTGTTTTTGTCTGTCGAAATAAAATTTCACTACATCCTTTCGCACGTCTAAAAGAAAGGGAAGTGAGCGAGAGGCCCTCCCTAAAGTGTCCCGGTTTGGCAACAGAGATATCTGGCAGCCATACTTTAAAGTCGAAAAATAGGTGGTGAGTGTCGATCCTTTTCTCGCAGGTCTTTTCCAGATTTGGCGTACTGTGTATACCTGGTCTTTGGTGGATCTGCCAGGTCTAAAGACACACTGATAAGGCCCAATCAGTTCATTGACGGCGGGCCTCAGTCTTTCCCACAATACGTTCGATAAGACCTTGTAACCTATGCTTAGAAGGCTAATCCCGCGGTAGTTGGCGCGAATGGCGGGGTCACCTTTCTTGTGGATTGGGCAGAGCACACTTAAATTCCAGTCGTCGGGCATGCGTTCATCTGACCATATTCTGCACAAGAGTTGATGCATGCACCTTATCAACTCCTCGCCGCCGTACTTGAATAGCTCAGCTGGCAGGCTGTCAGCTCCAGCGGCTTTGTTNAATATGCTCTATCTCGTTAGCAGAAAAAAAGGCAATTTCCATAAAATCCGTTCCCTGGTGATATGTATATTTTAGAATTTCTAGCAATTAGCATGAAAACCCCATAAGTAAACAAAGTAAATCAGAAAAACTTATGTAACTTCGAAGTTAACTCCAAGAAAATAGATAACAGCCGTTTTTTTTATTTTCTGTCAATTTCCATATAAAATTCCAAAAATTTGAATAATTTTTCACTTAAATTGGTTTTGGTGAAATTGGCTGTTAAAGTTATTTTCTTAGCTTTAACGCGCATTACCAGCGTTAACTTGGAAGTTTAGAAAAAACGTTTGTCGAATATTTTCCCAACATTGACTCTGAGGATATCTACAGCTGGATAACAAACCCGTTTTCATGTGACCCGAAAAGTAAACCTACTGGGATGACAAATTAAGCTTTTGAAAGCCTTCCGGACATCAGTGACGACAGCACTTTGAATATTAAATACTACGAAGGGAGCCAAGAGAGTTCTGGATGCAAGTGTATGCAGAAAACACTGCTGTTTTCAATATTGCATTAAAAATACTAGTGACTCTTACTTTTACATTTCTATGTGAGACTGCAAAAAACAAAACCGACTTCAATTCTAATACACAAATTTAAGATTATCGGTTATCTCTTCCTCTAAAAAAAGAATTGTAGTAATCGGTTAACGTGATCCAAAGATATGCGGTAACATGCATACAAAATATAAATATTAATAAAAAAATATTCTGACGAATTGATAACCTTCTCTTTTTTGTGAAGTCAGCGTCAAATGATTTCAGGGTAAAATTGTCAAAGCTCCCAAAAAACTTAACGGAAATAATGAAATTATCACAACACTTTCAGTACTTATTTTAAAGCTAAAGGAGCATAAAGTTTGCATTGTGTTTTCTTGTTTTGGTAGACATTTGAAGAGTAGGGGTGCCGCGAAGTTTTTTTTAGCACAACAAGGGTGCCGCGGTGAATAAATACACCGACATTGAAATTTTATGAATTGTATATTTTGGCGGGCGCTGTGGTGTAGTGGTAAGCCTGGGTTCAAGCCCTGGTCAAAGCAACATCGCCAAAAAATTTATAAAAAAGGTTTTTTTCTTAACAGCGGTCGCCCCTCGGCAGGAAATGGCAAACCTCCGAGTGTATTTCTGCCATGAAAAACAGCTTCTCATTAAAATACAATCGGCGTTCGGAGTCGGCGTAAAACTGTAGTGCGCTCCTCTTTGTGTGACAACATCAAGGCACACGCCACAAATCGGAGGAGAAGCTCGGCCAAACACTAGCATATGTGTTTTTTACACACCTTTCCTCTTTCAAAAATACACAATTTCGTAAAATTTCAATGTCTATTTATCATATTGCTCGAGCGTTAGACAATCTACAGTCCATACGCCTTCGTAGCCCATTACGCCCATTTGGGTACTTAAAGTTGACATTATAGACAATGTTTTTATGTAAAAAAAAACTTTTTAAATGTTATAATCAAAAAGAAAATATTTACCAAATTTTTTTTCTTTTTTATGCGCTGTATATTAATGTAAAAAATTTATAATTAAAGTTTTTTTTTCATTAAGTTTCGTTAAAAGATTTCCAAGATAAAGCACTTTAAAGAAAGGTATGTATGACGTTTTCTTAAAATTTAGGTCCCGTGTGAATAGGCAACCCTACGTCATATCGGAAAAATATGCTGCACGTATATTCATGTCACCTAGACCTTCAATCTGTTCAACTTTTATCCAAATCCTTAGAGGTCGCGCACAGAGGTGGCCGCGGTGACATGAAATGCCTCTATAGGTACCACGCTACCAAATAATAATAAAAAATTTCACCTCGAAAATTTTCCGAGATTTTGTTTTTATAATTTTTCTTAGCATTGCCCTGCATCGCTAGCGTTAATTTCGTAAACTCTCTATGGGTATTATTACTGTAAATATTGGTTTTAAGTAAAAATTCTGTTCTAAATTAATTAATTTTTGGCTTTTCATGCAAATAGCTTAAAGTTCTAACATGTAAGTATACTGAGGAAAAAAACGCGTTGTAAAAATAAAAGTTTTTTATTTGATTACCGTTTAAAAATGTTCGTGTTTAAATCAAGTGAAAAGTGTTTAAAAATGAATGACAGTTACACAACGTATAATGGAAATATTCAATTCAAATACGCCCGTATTAAAATGAAGCATTTTTCACAGCACGGATGGCGTTTTGCACGTCTCGGATGCTTTTCCATATGTAATTAAGAAAGTATATGTATACAAAGCAAGCACACCGGTGACAACACATAATTCATCGCATTTGAGACTGTTTTGAGTAGGTAAGTACAAAAATAATAATTTTGGGTTAGGCCACTTCTGCTCTCACGGCCTCATATATAAGTAAGCGAAATTCTAATCAGCTATAACTTAGGAGCGATAAGTCACATGATTTCGACATTTAGTGCGAAGACATAACTAAAGTAAACGCTTATAGTGAGGTAAATATAGATAAATAATTTTGAAAGAGTTCCGAAGTTATTTATTTATTTATTTTATTTATTTATGGAGAATACCAGTTCTGGAAGAAAGAATGTACAAATATGGAAAACTTCAGCAAAAACTTTAATTGTTATTTTTTCGCCAAACAGCCATTTTCAGTACTCAATTTTCAGCATTTTTCAGTTCAAGAGTAGGTACATATTTCAGTACATGTATACATGTCATCAATAGAAATATATCTCGACATGTTGAAAAAGAACCAAAAAAAGTATTGGAAAGGGGAAAAATTAGACTGGAAGGCCTCAGTTTTTCTACCATACTAAAAAATCAACCGCCACTAAGTTTTTGCGCAAATGAAAATCTGGTTGTCAAATTAACTGACAGTTCATGGCTGGCAATATTTATCAAGATAACAGTCTGCGTTTCTGTAACTAATGCGATATTATATCGCAAATTTTGATATCGCAACGATATCCGGAATGTCCTGTAACTCAAAAAACTCACCTTGCGATATATTGGTGGTCAGTTTTGTTAAAATTACACAAACTGCCAGAATGAGGAACATATGTTATTGTGTGTTTCTGACAAATTGAAGCAAAAAGTAAGAAGTTTTATATATTTTGAGCATCAATAACATTTAATTGATTAATGTTTTGTTCCTACAAATGTATGTGCATTTTTATTTGATTCAATAGTTTTCTTCAGTTTCAGAATATATGAATGATGGTTGCTTATCGACTATTTAAATTCAATTTATCAATACTGTTTTCTTAACAAACATAACAACATACATATAAACATTAATTTCTTCGAAAATATAATGTGTTTCTTCAGATTTATTGAATAAAATATACACCAACCAAAAAAGTTTCCCGTACAATTTCTTTTTACAATATCTGTCCATAATGTTTTACACAAAAATATTTTTTTTTTCATAAATTCGTTATAAAAATATAATTCTATATTATAAACTATTTGAACAAAAGTTTCAAACTTGTTCTAAAATTCAGAAAAACTTGCAAAATTTGCAGGAAAATTTCAAGCTATTTCGGCACAATTTTTTAAAATTTTTTTTGGTACGCAGTTTTGTAGCCTACTCAATTTTATTATAATAATATTATGATTTAAAGTTGCTACAATATCCCGTTGATTTTTGATAGTTTTTGCTGATGGCATCAGGCATTTTTTCCGTACAAAGTATGTTTTTGTATATATTTAATTTTTTTCTGTAAAAAAACAATTTATTTGTCTTAAAAATATTAAAAAAATTGAAATCATAAATATCTCGCTCATATCGGACGCTTTTTGCTGCGAAAACTAAAGCTGTCTTGACTTACAGCTAGTGATATATTTATCGCATCATTTATCGCAATATTTNGTATCGGACGCTTTTTGCTGCGAAAACTAAAGCTGTCTTGACTTACAGCTAGTGATATATTTATCGCAATATTTTTTTTCACCACAGTTACAGAAACACTCGCTTGCGATAAAAGTGAAAAAGCGTTATATTTTACGATATAAGGTGTATCGCAAGGTTACAGAAATGCGCTACTGTTCGGATAATTATTGCTTTCCATGAGCAATATGATGTCTCCATTGAAAATTCATACACATATTGTCTAATAACATGATCGAGATAAAGCGGTTGCCTGTGGAGATGCGCCGTAATTATATTTATCGATGTTTCGATGTCTAACCAGGCTCGTTATTTTTCTTTGCCCATTAGTCATTACTAATTACATTACTACACTGCGTTGCATAATTATAAGACCGCCACATATTAACAAGTTTTGACTTTTTATTTTTATACTATTTAATATAAATTATTTTCTTATAAAAAAATAGTTCATTCTATATCAAACACCATACAAATTCACATTTCAAACTTTTGTGCAAATGTTATAAAAATTCAGCGAATTTTCACCAAAATGTTATACCTTTTTTAAGAATTTTTGGAAAAGTTTTACGTATGCAGTTTTATAGCCCATGCAGCTCATTAGTAATGACCAGGGCCGAAAAGTTTAAGCTTTTGCTTGAAATTTCTNCTTTAATATTTTTGCCCATTAGTAATGACCAGGGCCGAAAAGTTTAAGCTTTTGCTTGAAATTTCTTATTTTGCTTATTCAGGGTTTCCAAGCTTTATTTTAACGATCATGATTATTTTGCTTATTTCAAAGTATAAACGTAAGTACAGACCTTTCAAGTAAATGGTCAAGAAATAAATTGCTATTATTTCGTATGTGTGAATAGTAGTGTGCAAGGAGTTTTGACATCTGATATTCTACAGCCGGCTGTCTCACTTTTTCCTTACGAAATAATGGAACGGGTATATATTTCTGTTGAAAACAAGGATGTCTTGTACTCTTCACAAACAAACTTTAGCAAACCATAGCGGAAAGCAGGGACGTGAACCGGTTTTGAACCGGAAAACCTCTCTTTTCTATTAATTAACTGAACCATTAACCGAACCGAAATTTTCCACAAATGTTTGATCCGAACCGAAAACCGAACCACTTTCTATAAAGATTGAAAGGTTCGTTTCAACCAATTTTCAATAGATAAATGCACCCACTTTTTTTCTTTTTGGTAAACATGGAAATACCCACCATGTTTGTTTACCATGTGACAATATCAAATGTAAAGGCAACCCATCTCATTTGACAGACACTTGACCCTTAACCTTGCCCGTTGTTGCACTTGACACTTGACACTCAAACTTTCGCGTAATTTTTTTGTTTTTCGAACCGTTGAACCGAAGCGAAACCCCGGTTCAAAGACCAAAAAACCGCTTTAACGAACCAATCCAAAAGTGCAAAAACGGTTCGAACCGCTGAACCGAACCGACCAAATATTTCATCCGGTTCACCTCCCTGGCGGAAAGCGTAGAAAATTTCTTAAGAACTTTGTGGTGTAGTTAAACGAATTTTATTTTTATAAAATTTTAGTTTTATGTTTAATGTATTTTAAGTTTCAAAGAAGAAACAATTCTGAAGTATCAAAAATTTTCTTTTTGATTTACATTAATTGAAAAATAACTTAATTCAATAATTTCAAAAATAACAGAGTACAAAAATGAACAAAGTACAATAGTAAATAGTATTAACCCTACAATACTCCCCCTTCCAGAGAGTTATTATTATACAAATTGAAAGTAACTTGTTTCTTTTTAGTCATTGTTGAAACTATATGATCGTTAGTGTTATGTGGTTGTGTTATTTCAACTATTGCTGGCTTTAGTCTGTCAATCGAAATAATTTTAATTTCATTATTCACATCTACCTTAAAATATTTTTTGTCTTTTTCAATAACTCTGTAAGGCCCTTCATAAGGATGTTGAAGAGAATGCTTGTTAACAATGCGAATAAAAACAAATTTGCAAGTTTGTAAATCTTTTGGAACATAAATTCCTGAATCGGAATTTTTGTGATGTTTTAAATTTGAATTAAAGTTTTTAAAACGTTCCCGTAAACTTCCTAAAATTTCGGCGGAAGTAACATTTTCTGTAGTTGGCACAACAAGTTCTCCAGGTAGACGCAAATTTTGGCCAAAAAGCATTTCAGCTGGAGTGGCTGCAATATCTTCTTTGTACACTGAACGCAAACCAAGAAGAATAATCGGTAGCTCATCGTACCAATCTCTAGTTCCATTCCTAGCCAAAATTGAAGTTTTCAATTGTCTATGGAATCGTTCCACAATACCATTACTTTGAGGATGATAGGAAGAAGTTGTGATATGATGACTTCCAAGTAATTTAGTAAGTTCCGAAAATAATTTGGACGTAAATTGAGTACCCTGATCCGTCGTGATTTCTAAAGGCACACCGAAACGCGAAACATATTCATTAAAAAATTTATTTGAAACTGTCTGTGTACAGATATCCTTTAAAGCATATGCTTCCGGCCAACGAGTAAATCGGTAACCTCTTGAAACTGGAAGCGGTCCAACAATATCTAAATGTATATGTTCAAATCTGCTCTTTGGAATTGGAATTATGCTCACAGGAGATTTTGTGTGACGATAAACTTTAGATTTCTGGCAACTTATACATCCTTTTGACCATATATTTATCTCCTTGTTCATACAAGGCCAATAATACTTCTTCACAATTAATCGGCGTGTAGCCTTGGTACCAGGATGAGCAATTCCATGTAACATATCGAACACTGTCCTGCGCAAATTATTTGGAACGAAAGGTCTAGGACTTTTTCGTGGCACTTCACACCAAATATTAAAATTTAGAACAGGAATTTTAATTAAGTTAAGATTTTGAAACGTTTGTCCAGAAATAAGTCCTGTTGCTGTTCACTCTGTAAAATTTTGAAATTAAGTTCTGAATTTTTAATCTCATCTACTTCAAACGCACGAGATAACGTGTCAGCTACAATGTTGGCCTGTCCTTTTATATACTGTATGTCACTAGAAAACTGTGCAATAAACTCAAGATGTCTTGTCTGACTTGGACTACGCTCAGTTTTGGAATTTAGAGCAAAAATCAAGGGTTCGTGGTCAGTAAAAACCGTAAACTGTCTTCCTTCTAATAAATACCGAAAATGTTTAATATTCAAATAAATTGCTAAAAGTTCCCTGTCAAAAGCACTATATTTCATTTCTGCTGGAGAGAGTTTCTTTGAAAAGAACGCAAGTGGTTCAGACTTATTATTGAAATGCTGCTGTATGACACCACCAATTGCTGTATTGGATGCAT
>NW_016158688.1:105401-108046 GCF_001687245.7 Rhagoletis zephyria
AGAAAATAGGCTACTATTTTAAGAGTTATCACGTATTAGGAAAGTGTAATTAAATTAATACGCGTAAATGACTGAACTGATTTGCATGAAAGTTTGCACACAGATAGCTTATGATCTAGACTGGAAAATAAGCTACTATTTTAAGAATTGCCAACTGCTTGAAAGTGAACTTTTGTTCAAAGATGGTTTATGACTGGACTATGGATTGAAAAATAGGTTACTTGCTTAACAGGTTTTCCGATCAGAACGAAATTTAGTACACTTACTACGGATTTCGGAAGGATGGTCTTAGACTGAAAGTAAGTCCGATAACTCAAGGCCCCTCCCATATAAATTGGAATTTTCATATTACATACATATCTCTGAAAGTATTTGTGGGAGAGAACTGAAACTTGGAATAGTGATATGTATGTGAAATCAATGATGGCATTAATCGATTGATGTTTTAATTAGTTAATTCGATTAAATTCAAACTGATTACAGTTAATCATGATTAATTTTTAATCATTAACTCTTAATTTGATCAAGTAGGTTTGGTGATTAATTAAGAGTTAATGATTAAAAATTAATCATGATTAACTGTAATCAGTTTGAATTTAATAACATAGGTCATAAGCTATCTCTGTGCGAAATGTCATGTAAATCTGTTCAGTCGTTTCCGCGTATTAATGTAATTAAAATTTTTTTAACAGGTGGCAACTTTTCCAAAAAATTAGCCAATTTTCCACTGTAGGTCATAAGCTATCTGCGTGCAAAATTTGATGCAAATCCTTTCAGACTTTTCCGCGTATTAATTTAATTAAACTTTTTAGCAAGAGGTAACGCTTAAAAAAAGTAGCCTTTTTTTCAACCTAGCTCATAAACTATCTGTGTGAAAACTTCCATGCAAATCAGTTCACTCATTTCCGCGTATTAATTAAATTAAACATTTGTAACAGGTGGCAACTCTTAAAAAAGTAGCCTACTTTCTAACCTAGGTCATAAGCTATCTGTGTGCAAAATTTCATGCAAATCCGTTAAGTCGTATCCGCGTATTAATATAATTAAACTTTTTTAACAGGTGGCAACTCTTCCAAAAAATTAGCCTATTTTTCACTGTAGGTCATAAGCTATCTTCTTGCAAAATTTCAGGCAAATCCATTCAGTCGTTTCCGCGTATTAATTTAATGAAAATTTTTTAACAGGTGGCAACTCTTAAGAACAGTAGCCTATTTTCCAATCTAGGTCATAAGCTATCTGTGTGCAAATTTTCATTAAAATCAATTCAGTTGTTCCCGTATATTAAATAAATTAAACTTTTTTAACAGGTGGCAACTCTTAAAAAAATAACCTATTAACCAATCTGGCCCATAAGCTATCTGCGTACAAAACTTCATGCAAATCCGTTCAGTCGTTTCCGCGTGATGNAAACTTTCACATTTATAATATTAGTAAGATATATATGTATATATATATAAATATGTTAAAATGAATTTAATAAATATCTTATATTTAATATATTTTACTTGCAATTTTAAAAATTTTTGAATTGTTGCTTTTGTTGTTGCCTGTGAATGTTGTGCTGCTTAAAATGGCTGATGCTGCTGTTGTTCGCTTACTCCATGATTGTGAACATTATGTAGCAGGTCAATAACAATGATAGCAAACAATCAGCCTCCTCGAACTAAAAATACTTCAGTCGCTTTTGGTCTCTCAGATTTGACGATAGTTGAATAGGTACTTTGGTCGCACTTATCTTAAGCGTGAAATCGGTGCGCTTCTTGAAATCAGTCTAGGATGTTCTCACTAATGTCGTTCAAAAAATCCAACTGAACTACTGGTGTGTTCATCGGAACCCACTTATTGCAACGACCGTTGTGATTGTCGCCCTGATATTGCGGCAAACTATTGTAGCGCGAAATGGTTGTAACAATACGGGCTACGTTGATTACCAGAAATAGAAACCCGTCCAAAACCTTTTCTAATAGCCGGACTCAGCAAATATGTGATCGCAATACATATGTACATATGTATAAGTCTGATAGAAGCATCAAGCTCGAAGTTTTGTTGTCCCTCCTCTTGCAGGTCGATCTTCAAATCTTTGTTCTGAATGCTTAAATATTGCGTACGTAGGATAAATTTGTATTTACAGAGATAGATTTTTTGACCGCTTTTTCCTCCTGGCAGGATCGCCAATTGTGGTGTAGTTAAAAGAATTTTATTTTTATAAAATTTTAATTTTATGTTTAATGTATTTTAAGTTTCAAAGAAGAAAAAATTCTGAAGTATCAAAAATTTTCTTTTTGATTTACATTAATTGAAAAAGAACTTAATTCAATAATTTCAAAAATAACAAAGTACAAAAATGAACAAAGTACAATAGTAAATAGTATTAACCCTACAACTTCGCACTGCTTAACACTAGAGTACACGCGCGGCCTACTATAGTAGACCACCGTAACATTTTTGTTGATACCTTGACAGTTTTTCATGTTAGAGCGGTGAGGTTCCAGGAAAGCCTTCTGCAATGAATTTGTGGACGAGTGAATACCGCGCTTGACTTCCACGCACATGCACTTTTTTGTGAATTGGCGCGAAAATCGCGGGCCTACCATAGTAGTCCGTCGGCCGCTGTAGTGTAGTGGTAAGCAGTGCGCGCTTTCACT
>NW_016158688.1:108065-109601 GCF_001687245.7 Rhagoletis zephyria
CAGGCAATGGCAAACCTCCGAGTGTATTTCTGCCATGAAAAACAGCTTCTCATAAAAATACAATCGCCGTTCGGAGTCGGCGTAAAACTGTAGGTCCCTCCGCTTTGTGTGACAACATCAAGGCGCACGCCACAAGTCGGAGGAGAGGCTCGGCCAAACACTAACATATGTGTAAGCGCCAATCTATTATTATTACCATAGTAGTCCGCGCGAGCATTGTAATGCTTGGTGTACTGAATTTATAATTTGGTTACTTTGCATATGCGGTGCATCAGTGTTCTTAGAAACTGCCGCCGATTGCCCCTTAAAATATTTTTCGATTTGATGAACATTGCTGCAATCGACGCTCTCATAATCAACCAAATGAATGCCAATACGACAAAAATTTCCCTGGTAACTCTTTACAAGAATAGTCTCTCGATTTTTTGAAATCCGCTTTGAATCGCTGTACATCCATTAAAAACGTAGGTAAGGTTAGAGTCACTGCCCCGCGCAGAGCGCGGAGCACACGTGGGCTGGAAAAGCCCGTTGTGATACCACTGGCCGAAGCCATTTGTTTCTTTCCCTTAGTAGTTGAACCACCGAGTGCGTTTTATATAGCACAAAAGAGAACGTTCGCCGAGTTCAAATCGGCTAAACAGTCTACAAAGTACTTGTTGAAGAATTGGATGCGCATGTTGGCCAGCGCGGAACAATGGCAGAGATAGTGTTCGATGGTCTCCACCTCCTCCTCGTCTCTGCAACTGCGACAGAAATCGTTGGTGAGGTATCCTAACCTCTTTCCGTGTGTGCCCATCAGGCAGTGTCCGGTGATTACCCCGACTACTAATCTGAGAGAGGAGCGGTCCAGCCGGGTGAGAGCTATGGATGGCTTTACATCAATCTTTGGCCATATTTGCCTGGTAATATGACAGGTGGTTTCCACAGCGCATCTTATATTTACCTCCTCAACGAGTTTCGCCTTTAGTCTGTGTTTGCAGGAGGTTAGAGGTATGCCCGCATTCCGAGCAGAATTGACTACAGATATTTCCGTCCCCCTCCTTGCCAGATATACACATGTAACCATAAGTGGGCGTGGCTACGCCCATTTTCCAAAAATTTATAATATTCTTATTTTTCGTCTAAAAATTGTTGTAAATATCAATTTTGAGTGAATAATCTTCAGTAGTTACTAAAATATCGCAGTTTTCGTATTTCCGAAAATTGCCGTTATATGGGATGTGGGCGTGGTTATTGGCCGATTTTAAAAATTTTCGGCCATTTGGTATGCTATGCGAAGGCCAACAACTGTGCCAAGCTTGGAAGAAATTGGTGCAGCGGTTCCTAAGATATACACATGTAACCATAAGTGGGCGTGGCTACGCCCATTTTCCAAAAATGTATAATATTCTTATTTTTAATTATTGTACGGCTTTGTGCATTTCAGCGACGATGTGAGATAGGGCCTTTCTATATTAAGGCAACGATATACATACATATCGTCACCTGAAATGCAAAAAGACGTAACAAACATCATCGATGAAATGCAAAAAGTCA
>NW_016158688.1:109626-116479 GCF_001687245.7 Rhagoletis zephyria
AGTTCGTCGGCTAGGCAGTTGCCAGGGATGTCCCTGTGTCCAGGGACCCATACAACAGTCAAGGAGCATTTTGATGCCAGCAGGTTGAGAGTCTTCCTGCATTCGATGGCTACTTTGGACGTTGCTTCGTTAGAATTGAGAGATTTGATAGCAGCCTGGCTGTCAGAATAGATAGAGATAGGCCGTCCTGGAGGGGCGGAGGTTATAAGCCACCGAGCCGCCTCCATTATAGCGTTTAATTCCGCTTGAAACACGCTGCAATGGTCCGGTAAGCGAAAACTGAGATTTAGCGCGAGTTCGCCAGAGCAGATCCCGCTACCCACTCTTTGGTTAAGCTTGGAACCATCTGTATATAGGGCCGTAGACCCTGGGTTCAGGTCTGTGGCCCTTTCCCACTCGTTCCTCTCTGGGATTCTTGTGGAGAATTTGCTGTCTAAACAGAGTAGTGGAGTGGTATAATCTATTCTATCATTAAACACGTATCTAACAAATAAAATTTGGGATAGGGAAGCTCTTAGGAGCATCTCAAGAAGTACAGCACGATGTAATACCAAATTTTAGTTAACTAATAAAAAATTCAAAATTCACTTTTTGATTTATATCAGTGATTCTCAAGGTGGTCCAGGTGGACCCCCAGGGGTCCACGGGAGACTCGACGGGGGTCCGCGGTGACGTCAAAAAATATGGGGGTCCATGAGTTGTAAATGGGGGTCCACGAAAATGTATCTGGTATCGATGTAAAGAAACAAAATGGTTGCTTGATAGCCTCTTTATTTAACTTTAATTTGCTTGAGTGGTGTATAGTGCTCTTGACGCACTGCTGCACTTACCGTCACCTTGTGTTTTCATACGTGGGGAGCCTTAAAGCCCACCTGCATACTAAAAAGAACCGGATGCTGGTATGACAATGAGTGGGGCGCGGCGAAAATTGCTGGGGCAGAGATTTAAGCACTTGTGTCTCTTCATTGCTACAGGATAGTACGCCACCATTATCTTTTTGAAGAGATTCTATAATGTTGAGTTCCCTGAGACTGAATGCTGGTTTGATTCCATCGCTTAGACCAGACTCACACATTGTCCAATCTTCACTGATGGCTCCAAAACTGACTCTCGAAGTTAATGGAGATAAACTTCACTTTTCTGTAGGGGAATATGCTTCGGTCTTCCAGGCTGAATACTCAAAGCCATGGACTACGTGGTGGAACATAGGTGGAGAGGAAGGAGTTTACGTGATTGCAGTGACAACCAAGCTGCACGTAAGGTATTGGATAGCCCTCTATTTAAGTATTTCCAAACTAGTTCGGCAATGCAAGTCTCGACTAAAATATGCTGGTGAACATAACGAGGTTGTTTTACTATGGGTGCCAGGTCACTCAGGAGTACCTGATTATGAGACATCTGATCATTTGGCCAGAGTTGGCCAGAGTTGGCTCAGACCAGGCACTCCTCGGTCCGCAACCAGTTTTAGCACTCCCACCTTCGGCAATCGAAGCCACCATCAGAAACTGGGTGAATACTTCGCTCAGCAAAGACTGAGAGGCATCGAGGGGATGCAGGTTGGCAAAACTCATGTTGCCTTCAATCTCACAAGCTCTATCTAATTGTTTGCTCTCACTGAGCAAACGACACTGCATACAACCTGCTGGACTGCTGACTGGTCACTTCACGTGGCACAAACACCTGACTGTCATAGGAGTAAATGACAAGTCCATTTGCCCATATTGCCTTCAAGAAGATGAGACGGTGGAACACTTTTTGTGCTTCTTGCTTGCTTGGTTATTTGTCACCGATTTTTTCAAACTCGTTCTTTTCTCTATTGTCAGTTTCTGAATTAAAAGTTGGCGTAAAAAGCTTAGCCGTTTTGATGTTTTAAGTTTTGTGTTTTAAAAATGTGATAAATATTTTTCGCCTCACTTTAAAACTCGGAGCGATAAAAATAAAAGTGATGCCATTAATACAAATAAACTATTTTACATATACTCCACGTGCATCGGCGTAGCCAGAATTTTTGAAAGTTAGGGGGGAGGCTCGAGCACCCCCCTGCCCCTACCTGGCTACGCCCATGTCCACGTGCAAAGTCATGAGTGAGCCGAACATTTGATGAGTTTATGGTGAAGATAATGTAAATAAAGCTAGCGCCCGCAGTGCTCTTAAAAATATAACTCCTCCGAGCAAGAGAGTATTTTGATGTATTTACGAGCCCTATTTTTTAAAACCTACAAGTGTGTAATCACATTATTTTTATAAATGGAACACAAGAAAATATTTTACTTTTATTTTGGCCACTCTGAGTTTAGTTTTTGAATTCACCCGCGATGCAAGTTTACATTGTTAGATCTAATTTTCACATTTNGCAGGGGGTCCACCGAAACCAGTAAATTTTTGAAAGGGGTCTACGAGAAAACAAGTTTGGGAACCTCTGATTTATATGATGGATTTCATCGAATTACAACTCCCCACATCATTTTATGAAAAAAAAAATTAAAATATTAGTCACGTCCTTTTCCATTTCATCTACGTTGTTGTTACGTCTTTTTTGCATTTCAGGTGACGATATGTAGGTATATGAATAACGAGCGCTTAAAATCGATCTCAAACTTTGTACTTGCGCTGNTCCTTTTCCATTTCATCTACGTTGTTGTTACGTCTTTTTTGCATTTCAGGTGACGATATGTAGGCATATGAATAACGAGCGCTTAAAATCGATCTCAAACTTTGTACTTGCGCTGTAGAAATTTTAGGTCTATGATATGTAGTTTGACTATTGTCAATTAAATTCAACAATTTTTATTGAGCTTGAGGCCGTTTTTAGTGAAAAACTTATTGTGGAAAAGCAACAATAATTTGAAAAAATGGTAGAAGTTTGTTAAGCCAACACAATCAAGCGCAGCTTTCCGCTGCAATTCGGACCTCATCATGTGGTTGTTGGTTTTGTTGGTTTCTGTTAATAATTCTATTTTTAGAATGTTTAACTTTTTTTTAGGTGTGCTCGTCCTTAAGTTATTTGTTTTTGTTATTTTATGGCCTTATAACAATTAGATTCAACAATTTTTATTGAGCTTGAGGCCGTTTTTAATGAATGGAAAAGCAACAATAATTTGAAAAAATGGTAGAAGTGATAGCTATTTCGGAAATCACCACATTTCCTCATCAGACTTCTTTCAGTAGGATTCGAACCGACGATCCCACTGACTCAGCCAGTTGCCTATGCACCGTGCTAAGACGCCTTGTAAATTATCGTTTGCTTATTTCCACTATTTTCATTTTTGTTATGCCAACACAATCAAGCGCAGCTATTCCGCTGCAATTCACTTGATCATGTGGTTGTTGGTTTTGTTGGTTTGTGCTAATAATTCTATTTTTAGAATGCTTAACTTTTAGGTGTGCTCGTCCTTAAGTTATTTGTTTTTTGTTATTTTTTGGCCTTTTAACAATTATATTCAACAATTTTATAATGAGCTCGAGGCCATTTTTTAAATGAAAACTTTTCGTGGAAAAGCAACAATAATTTGAAAAAATGGTCCTCATCAGACTTTTTTCAGTAGGAGTCGAATTGACGATCCCACTGACTCAGCCAGTTGCCTACGCACTGTGCTAAGTTCGACTTGTTAATTCTTGTTGCTTATTTTCCACTATTTCACTTTGCTAAGCCAACTACAATCAAGCGCAGCTATTCCGCTGCAATTCACTTGATCATGTGGTTGTTGGTTTTGTTGGTTTGTGCTAATAATTCTATTTTTAGAATGCTTAACTTTTAGGTGTGCTCGTCCTTAAGTTATTTGTTTTTTGTTATTTTTTGGCCTTTTAACAATTATATTCAACAATTTTATAATGAGCTCGAGGCCATTTTTTAAATGAAAATTTATTGTGGAAAAGCAACAATAATTTGAAAAAATGGTAGAAGTGATAGCTATTTCGGAAATCACCACATTTCCTCATCAGACTTCTTTCAGTAGGATTCGAACCGACGATCCCACTGACTCAGCCAGTTGCCTACGCACTGTGCTAAGTCCGACTTGTAAATTATCGTTGCTTTTTTCCCACTTTTTCATTTTTGCTAAGCCAACACAATCAAGCGCAGCTATTCCGCTACGATTTACACTTGATCATGTGTTTGTTGGTTTTTGTTAATAATTCTACTTTTAGAATGTTTAACTTTTAGGTGTGCTCGTCCTTAAGTTATTTGTTTTTGTTATTTTATGGCCTTATAACAATTAGATTCAACAATTTTTATTGAGCTTGAGGCCGTTTTTAATGAAAAACCTTTGAGTGGAAAAGCAACAATAATTTGAAAAAATGGTCCTCATCAGACTTTTTTCAGTAGGAGTCGAATTGACGATCCCACTGACTCAGCCAGTTGCCTACGCACTGTGCTAAGTTCGCCTTGTAAATTATCGTTGCTTTTTTCCCACTTTTTCATTTGTTAAGCCAACACAATCAAGCGCAGGTATTCCGCTGCAATTCAGACTTGATAATGTGGTTGTTGGTTTCTGTTAATAATTATATTTTTAGATTTTCTTTAATTTGTGCAAAAGTGCGCTCGGGTATAAAAAACTATGTAGCTCAGTCAGTGTTGGTAAAATATTAATCTGATTAACAATTAAAATGTTAATCGCGATCAACGATTAAAACTTATTAATCGTAATCATCTGAATGATTAACGATTAACATTTTTTAATCCCTTAAACCCTTTCCTACAATATATTGTACATTTAATTTTTTGTAACATTGGCAGCGTGCTACTAAAAATCTTATTAATATTTGTGAAAACAAATTAGACTTTATGAAGTTTTGGAATGTTTGTGTTGGAATAGTTACGTAAATTTGAAAATCGAAAACATTTCAAAAATATTTTTAGAATTTAATTTAAAAATAGACCATTTTATAAAATTCCAGTGAAACGCAAGTTGTGGTAATTCACTGTACAAAAAATAGTGAAAGTCAAGTAAAATCGCTAATAAAGGCACATAGTATAGAAATATGAAAAGTATTTCATCATATAAAAATGCTAAAATTAAACTATCATGATTTAAAATGTTTTACATATTTAATTTTTTACATTTACACTGAAAGGTTGTAAGTATCTTGTACAATATATTGTACAAACGTCCGCAAAGGTTGCAGTTGAACAGACAATTAGGGTGATTTTTTCCGTGGTTTTTGAAGAGTTTGTGTGCTGTTGTTGCAGTAAAGGGTAGGTTTTTGATTTCTTGATCTACTGAAGGCAGAAAAACCGGGAAGGTTTATTAAAACGGGTCATTTGTATTTTATATTGTAATTGTATCTGAAATTTTTCAAAATTTCTTTATATAATTCTCATCTCATGGAGAAAATTTAAAATTTTTTAATGAAAATCTTAACTAAATATACTTAAAAAGATATAAAATATTCATTCCAACATATCTGCAGTAAAATCAATTATTTTGTACCCATCTAAGTTCATTTTCAATGAGATAAAAGTTTTATTCCGTCAAACTTAGTGAAATATTTATTGAGTTTTCTTGAGTGCTTTTACTCCTTTGCGGACTTTTGTTCAATATATTACACAAATTTGAGGTAGCCCTAATAGCTAGCCAAAACAACTTTTGAATATTTTGTTACTTTTGGTATTATGAGGCTCTATGAACCTTGTAATTAAGAGGCACAATTTTTATATTCATCAGGGACGGATTTGACTGGAAAGGGTTAAGTGTCAAGTGCAACAACGCGCAAGGTTAAGGGTCAAGTGTCTGTCAAATGAGATGGGTTGCCTTTACATTTGATATTGTCACATGATAAACAAACATGGTAGGTATTAGCATGTTTAACAAAAAAAAACAGTGGGTACAGTTATCTATTGAAAATTGGTTGAAACGAACCTTTAAAGAAAGTGGTTCGGTTTTCGGTTCGGATCAAACATTTGTGGAAAATTTCGGTTCGGTTAATGGTTTAGTTAATTAATAGAAAAAGCGGTTTCCGGTTCAAAACCGGTTCCCGTCCCTGCTATTTATATATATGGATACTTTACTTAAGCATCATTCATAGATCTGTCTTACCACCAATTTCAATGTCATTTGACTTACGGTTACGAAGTTGTTGCTGATTAAAAATTTCACGCCTTTGGGATGTGCAACGCTTCTTGTATTCATATCGTCACCTGAAATGCAAAATGACGCAACAACATCGTCACTGAAATGCCAAAAAGTGGTAACTTATAAAAAATTCAAAATTCACTTTTTGATTGCTATGATGGATTTCGTCGAATTACTACTCCCCACATCGTTTTATGAAAAAAAAATAAAATAAAAATAGTCACGACTTTTTCCCTTTCAGTGACGATCTTGTTACGTTATTTTGCGTTTCAGGTGACGATATATACTTTACTATAAGCGCCTACCATGAATATGTCTTCATACCAAATTTCAAATTCACGTGACGTATGATTCCGAAGTTTTGGCTGATTAAAAATTTCACAGCTATAGGATATGCCACGTCCCTTTTACAAAAGTATATCTACTTTACTTTAAGCATCTATTATAGACATGTATGTTAACACACCATGATTAACAAGTAAGAAAGTCTAAGTTCGGGCGGAGCCGAACATTAAATACCCGGCGCAAGTATTAAATATATGATTTTCACCTTTCCGAAACCTACCCCTAGATGGTAAGCCGGGGTGTATCAATTTTGAGTAAATTAGCGTCGTTAAATTTCAAAATATTGCAGTTTCAAGCATTTTTGAAATTTACCGTTATATGAAAAGCGGCCGTAATTTTAGTCCGATTTCAATAATTTTCAAAGTTTTGCTTTTATGTGGCAAGCACAATAACCATACCGAGTTTGGTACAAATTGCTAGAACGGTTAGCGAGATAC
>NW_016158689.1:0-3311 GCF_001687245.7 Rhagoletis zephyria
ATAAAGCTATTCTTATTCAGAAATCTCCAACGAACTCAAAATTGATTAGATATTATTGATATCTGCTGACAAACTGATTCAGCGGATTCTATCGTGGCACATTCTAACAGTTATGAGTTGATTAACAATACTTTTATGGAAACTTTCAATTATAACAGTAATTGCTGGTTTGTTCTTAAGCTGAAATCACACGATGTGGCAAAATTTACAAATGTGTACAGCAATTTTTCTGTACATATTTGTACAAATGTAAATTTTTGTCCAGATAACTTTTTAAGCGGTCATATGATTGTCGCATTTCAGCCAGAAAATATCTGTGTTTATATGCTAAAATCAACAATGTGGCAGACATTTTTACAACCTTATCACACTATCGGGCTCAGTTGGCTTGAAGCAATGAAACAGCTGATCAGCTGTACTGAATATTTATTTATTGGATAGTGTTTAGCATCTAAAATGTGGTCTATACAAAGAAAAAAGAAAATAACTGCCATAATATGCGTTTGTGCGTATTTAAATAAAATAAGGGAAAAGGAAAGGAAAAGAAAAACTAAAAAACGGACGGCTTGGATGCTAGATTGGCTTCAGTTCAGAAGCAGTGACGGTGCATACGTAAAGACTCTGCGCGAATTTCGTGAGATTGAGAACCAAAAACATTTGCTTAAAAACTATATACGAATGGATGAAGCTACTTTTAATGAGCTGCTCAGTTTAGTTTCTCCATACATTAAAAAATTGGACACCAATATGCGCAAAGCAATACCACCTGGCGAGCGTTAAGCGGTGACTCTTCGCTTCCTGGCTTCTGGTGATAGCTACAAAAGTCTGTCTGTTGCTTTTCGCATCGCGCCAAATACGATTTCCATCTTCATACCAGAAGTATGTAACGCAATTTACAAAGCGTTGAAATCCGAATATTTAAAGGTACTCATCTGTACATACATATGAAAGAAATTTGTATATTGTTATTATTCGTTTGCTAGTTTCCAACAAATGAACAGCAATGGAAGGACATCGCAGCAAAATTTAATGAGAGGTGGTATTTTCCAAACTGTATAGGCTCAGTTGATGGTAAGCATGTTGTGATGAAGGCTCCTCCGCGTTCAGGGAGTACCTTTTATAATTATAAAGGTACTCACAGCATCGTTCTAATGGCGATTGCGGACGCAGAATACAAATTGCTTTACATTGATGTCGGATGCAACGGGAGAGTCTCCGATGGTGGAGTTTTCGGAAAATCTACTTTTCAGTACGCCCTGGACAACAATACACTTAACTTACCTTCACCACAACCTTTGCCAGACCGTCAACGTGATGTTCCGTACGTATTAGTTGCGGACGATGCATTCCGAATGCAGAAAAATCTGTTAAAGCCATATCCTGGAAGAAATTTGTCTGCCGGTCAACGTATATTCAACTATCGCCTATCAAGAGCTAGACGCGTTGTTGAGAATGTGTTCGGTATAATGACGAAGCGTTTTCAAGTATTATATCGTCCAATTCAGCTCAATGAACATAAGGTCAAAGTCATTACACTAGCATGCTGTGCCTTAAACAATTTTTTAGTAAGCAAACCCACCAGATATGTAGACAACTACTTAGAAGACGTGGGTGATGATCATGGCATTCCCATCCAAGGTGAACGAAGACAAATTGCACTTCAAAAAGCCGGAGAATCGAGAGAACAACGCCCAACTACTTACATCACCGATGAAGTGAAAGCCATTCGGAAGGAATTTGAGGAATACTTCATGTCATGCACTAGAGAAATACCTTTTCAATACAAAGTTTTGAACTTAAAGTTAAATATATACATAAGGGTATTTTTTGCGACTATTTTTTCACTCCCACCATGAAATTTTTTGGGCAATACCTTCGAGGTGGGAGTGAAAAACAATAGTCGCCGAAAAAAAGCACCTTAATATACATATATATACATATATATTTATCATATATTTAAATACATATTTTAAAGCAATTTTTTACATATTTATTTTATTGATTTTAAAAAGGAACACTTTATTTTATTGATTTTATTTAGTAACACTCATTTCATGAACCAATTCAGTAATATTACTCTGTATTTATCTTGGAGAGCACCTCCATAACTTGCTTTAAAATGTCGATGTGTAAATTATTAGGCAATTCTTTATTCTTCTCTTCAATTATTCACAGTTACGTTGCCAAATATGTGCCAAAGGCTGCCCATTGGTCTTCTGTTTTGTTGTTCAGCAATGCAACAGCACATTTCAAAAGTTCGTCGGGCGTTTTCGTTGCTTGGTTGGAACTAAGTGCTGGAGGATCTTTGGGTAAAGTTCCCCCTGCCGTGTTTGATGCTGAGCTATTTAGCGAATCTTCATGTTCAATATTTGTTAGTGACTCTGTTGTTTTGGCACAATCATGGCGGAAATAAAAACTCATAGCAGTCCAAAAAGGCCAGTGGGGTTTTTCGTTTACACCTTGACCAGATTTAGTTTTAGTAACTTTTTTTTTAACACTATTATAGGCCGTTTTAATGTTGGCCCATTTCGCCTTACACTCTTCCACGTTGCGACTTCCAAAACTTTCTGCTATATTTCGGCAAGCACTGTCCCTTTTTTGGCGATCTTTATATTCTTGTGAGGAATATTCCCAGACACAAGGGTGGCTTTCAACTGCCGAAATCAAGGTAAGTGTATCCTCCGTGGTCCATGGTGAGACGACATGAAGTCTTTTCCTTTTTTTTATTTCAGGTGTTGATGTCTGTGTAGACGGTTGTGTATTCTCTTCGGAATACACAGCAGCAGATAAATTAAATAATTATTCGTCCGTTTCCATGTCTGGTATGTGTAAAAATGAAAACTTTTAACATCATTTGATAACAAAATATGGAAAAAATTCAATTAGTTACCGAAAATTGCGAATTTTGCTCTCGAAAAGACATTTGTGTATTTACTTCTCGAACGAAATGACATTTGTGTTTTTGCTTTACCCGTAAACACAGAGATGTTATAAGAGTGGCCAGCAGTGTTCCCACATATAATTTTATTAAACAGTAGATTCACAAAAATGTGGTAGATTTTAGAGGTCGATTTTTATCATACGAGTACAAATTGAAACTTAAAAATTGTATTTTATTTACTTTATTTTTTTAAATGTTTGTCTTTCAAAATAATAGTCGACACTTAAACCACAGTTATACTTTTTTTCATTAAGTCAAAATCACTGACATCAAAAACTGCCTTCATCTGACAGCTGTTCATTTGGTGTCAAATGCGTTTTCATTACATTTTAAAAACTGACCAAATGTCGATACCGCAGTGCATGTCAAA
>NW_016158689.1:10006-15424 GCF_001687245.7 Rhagoletis zephyria
TTAACACAAGGTACGTTTAATTCGTGGGAAGTTTTCCAAATTTATAGAGAAATTGACAGCCCCCTCGACAGTCATAAACTCTTAAGGTTCTAATTTGACTAGCATTTAAAGTATCGCTGGGAAAATATCGGGTACCCATATCGAAATAAAAATACTCGATATCGCAAATATCGATACCCAAATCAAAAAAAAGAGATATCTGAAATAGTGATTAGAAACCTCCGAGCGTATTTCTGTCATGAAAAACAGCTTCTCATAAAAACGGTATTTGTGGCACAACATCAAGGCGCACGCAACAAATCGGAGGAGAAGCTCGGCCAAACGCTAACATATTTTGTAAGCGCCAATCTATTATTTTTACACGTAGAGATTGAGGTGTTGACTTAAAACACCGAGACAGCGTGTTCAAATCCCGCCACATGTAATCCTAACGATAGTAAAAAATTTCTGTTCTTTAAAGCCCAATTTATGTAGGGAAGAATTGATAATCAGATAAGTCTTGAAAGAAATTTTTTCGCATTCTCTTTTGTGTTTTCTATTTGCTTCCAGACTCGTCAACTTTTATTGAATTCAAGTTCGTGGTTCTTTAAATGGGAGGTATCTGTACTCTTCCCCTTTCTTCTCACCTCCTTCGCCAAGGAACGAGCAGACTTGAAAGCATGACGTGTCTGAAAGCTGACTAATTTGAGTTTATGACATTCGATACGATACTAGGGTTCTGGTACTCGATTCCAAAAAATATCGTTTTAAAAGTATCGAATAAAAAATATCGGTATCGAATGCCAAAAGTATCGATATGGATTCGTATCGTATCCAAATTCGTGTCCCTAATTGTCTTATTTTTAGAAAAATTCATAGTTCATTTGACAGCTGGCAACTGTCAGGGTTTTAATTTGACAACAAATTCGTGATCAGTGGCATTTTTAAAAAGATTGTCTTATTTGGTACATGGTATGTTTAATTCGTAGGAAATTTTCCTAATTTATAATTTGGTAGTAATTAATATCCCTCCAGCAATTGGAAGAGAATTTTATCGCCTATCGCCCTAATGTCACGTCTTCGTCACTATTGGAAGTTATCAAAGCGATAGTAACTCATTTTATAAAAACAAAAAACATTTCTGTCGCTTTTCTATCTTCTTAAGATGTGCTCGGACGATTTTTACTCTTTGAAGTTTTAAAAATTAACAAGGCAAATCTTGAAAGTTCAATCAAGTAAAATTATATTTTTGTTTCCAAATTTTTATTTTTTTTTCAGTTAAAGTGCAGGCAATCTTATTCGAATAACTAATAATAAAATTATGTTTGAATTTTAATCGGATGCGTTATTCGATTAATTATGTGAATGCTTTTTTACTGCTTTTAAAAATGTTTAGTTGGAATTTCATAAAATATAAGTGAGTTTGAGGTAGCAATCTAAGCCGAAAGCAGGATGAAAATGGCGTAAATAACTCTGCGGCCGTAATTGCAAGCTCAGAGGTACCCCAAATTCCCTATTAAGTTTTATCAAAAATTTAACCAACAGAAGAGTCTTCTTTAACACTTCAGTTTTTATCACACAAGCTACTGTCATTCCTATCGAAATAGTCCCTAATTCCTGTATCGGTTTCATATCATAAAGACGTGACGTCTTGGTGGAACAGTTCTTCCCGAGAGCGGATAAGAATTTGAAAAAATAGCGATATCATCGGCGATGATTTTCACAGAAATTTTGTGTCGAATTAGTAACTTCCGCAGTAGAAAATGCTGGCAGGGATTTAATTTAATGCAAATATGTGACTGCTGATATGCGCTCGTTGTTATGCGCTGTTCGCCCACTCGCACCGACACTGCCGCTCTCAAGTAACGACCCCGACTCACTACTCTTTACTTGGCATATCTATATCCATATATCGTCGCTACCATGATTCAATAATACAAGGTTATGTAATTTGTGACAGCTCAAATTTTACACTCCTTTATCTAGATTTGTATTTTGGAAGTAGGAGAAAGGGGAAGAATGTGATCGCCTTTTGCGAAAACTGTAGTAGAAAGGTACTAAAAAAGTAAGCAAAATATACAATTAGAAGTAAAATATGCATTAATAATTCTATGTGGATTTGCAATATATTTGGTGTTTTAATGGAAAAACTAAACAGGACGTAAAAATATGCACTTTTAATTTAAGTTATTCGTCATTTCCTGGGACAAATCAAGAATACAGACCGTTCAGCTTTGCAAAAACGAAAAGCGCAGAGTAGTTTTAGAGGGTTAAAGTTAAATTTTTTCATTTTTTAAATATTATTATCTTATGAAATACATAACTGAATAAAAAACTATTGTATAGTTTCAGGCAGGCTCTTCCTAAACTAAGTATTTGTCAATGTTATTGTGGCTTATTAATATTTTATTTTAAATATTGTATCACGATTGTTTATTAGGAAAAAGCAAATGCATGTATAGAATTGACAACAACAACCAGGCTGTCAAGTTTAAATGGCGGCAAATCAGCTGCACTCGATAGTAGTAGGTTGAATAAGGAAAGGAATTAGCAACAAGAGTCTACGCGGTGTGCATAGCTCAGTGGTTAACGCTTCTGACTTTGCACGTCGATGACGCGGGCTCGATCCCTGCTGTAGTCTAGAAAAAAGAAGTCTGATAGTAGATGTGGTGATCTCCGAAATAGCTGCTATAACTTCTACCGCTTACACTTTGTTGCTTTTTCCATTTTTCCTAATAAACAATCGTGGTACAAAGCTCAATAACAATATTACAAATAAAATTTTAATAAGCCACAATAACATTGACAAATAATTAGTTTAGGGAGAGCCTGCCTGAAACTATACAATAAAGCAAATGCATGTATAGAATTGACAACAACAACCACGCTGTCAGATTTAAATAGCGGCAAATCAGTTGCACTTGATAGTAATAGGTTGAATAAGGAAAGGAATTAGCAACAAGAGTTTACGGGGTGTGCATAGCTCAGTAGTTAACGCTTGCACATCGATGACGCGGTTTCGATCCCTGCTGAAGTCTAGAAAAAAACATAAAAAAACAATCGTGGTACAAAGCTCAATAACAATATTAAAAATAAATTTGTTGAAATCAGCGTGAAATTTTCTATCAATCGGAATTTTTGGTTATTTTATAGCTAACCGGTCGCTATTCAGCACTTGTTCCAGAAAATAACGCAAACGAAGGTGATACGAACGAATATTTATTATGAAGAATTTTTGGTTTGACTATTAGTATAACTAGAAACTGTAGAGTTAGCAACATTCTGCACAAGCAAAGGAACCGATTTTATCTGTGGGAGCGAGAAGACTGTTTTATTACAAAACTTTTCCACTATTGAATCATGCGTCGCTCCCATGTCAATCTATCGAATGTGCTTTGGATCTGGCAATGCTGGTGATACGAACGAATATTTATTATGAAGAATTTTTGGGTTTTACTACTAATATAACTAGAAACTGTAGAGTTAGCAACATTCTGCACAAGCAAAGGAACCGATTTTGTGTGTGGGAGCGAGAAGACTGTTTTATTACAAAACTTTTCCACTATTGAATCATACGTCGCTACCATGTCAATCTATCGAATGTGCTTTGGATCTGGCAATGCTGGCGTCTGATTTTAGTGTGCTCTCGATTGAATTTAATAATATAGTGTAAAAACAATACATATATGTACATTAGACTGCATCACCAAAAAAAGTTGCGGTTTTTCCGCCGGGATTACAAAATTTGTTATATTTTAAGACGTCCACCAAAATATTTCGGAAAAATATTAAGATTTAAGTGAGCTGGACCGATTTGAAAATACCTCCAAAAATGTAGTTTTTTATGAATAAAAATAGTTTCTTAAAGAACTTTTTGAAAAAGGCCNAACGGAATCGTAAGAATGAGATTTTTGATGCTGTTTTTTTACTTTTTTCAAAGATTGATTTACGAAAAACTTGAATAACTGGGCCAAAACTATTCTGATTTAGACTTATGGGATCTCAGTTGAAAGGTATTTTTACACTGTTTTCAGTTCTGTCCAAAAAAAAGTCATTCATGTCCCAATATTTTTTTTTCAAATACCAACACATCTTAATTCAACTTTGAATGACGTTCCTTCATTCTACCTTTCTCTTTTATCATTTGAATGAGTTTATTAGAAAAGAAATAAAAAGGTAGAGAAAATACCTTTCTAATGACACCTCCTAAGTCTAAATCGGAAGAGTGTAGGTTCAGTTATTCAAGTTTTGGAGATATTTTCAAATCGGTCCAGCTCACTTAAATCTTAATATTTTTCCGAAATATTTTGGTGGACGTCTTAAAATATAATAGATTTTATAATTCCAGTGGAAAAATAGTAGCGATTTTTTTTGTATGGGGAGTGATGCAGTCTAATGTACATAAATCACACAATTGAATCATGCGTCGCTACCATGTCAATCTATCGAATGTACTTTGGATCTGGCAATGCTGGTGCCTGATTTAAGTGTGCTCTCGATTGAATTTAATAATATAGTGTAAAAACAAAAGAAAAACACAACAATACATATATGTACATAAATTTTTGTGGAGAGAAATCGCACCGTAGCAAAGTTATACTAACCAGGCTATTCTGATGTCGGTACAATAGTCACCACGGTTACAACTGACCACTTTGGTTACAAATTCAAAATATATTCTATTCTGAATTCTTGTATTCTGAATTCTTGATAGCGTGACAAAAGTTACAATTACGAGGTAACAAGCTCGTTACAGCTGTTTTCATGTGTACATATTTCGAGTTGTGCGAATCAAAGATAATCTATATTAATAAAAATGTTGTGTTCGTATGTCACGGTCGTCAAAACTCGAGAACGGCTGAACCGATTTGAATAATTTTTTTTTTTTTATTGTTCGGTATAATACCAGAACCAATGATATCGCAAAAAATTGGAGGGTTGCCACCTATTTGGAAAATTTTCAAACCCAATTATATTGATAAAATAAATAAATTGTTACAATATGGGTATCAAATTAAAGAGTTTTTAGAAAGATAACTGCTGGAAATATTTTTGACGAGGGTTGCCACCTATTTGGAAAATTTTCAAACCCAATTATATTGATAAAATAAATAAATTGTTACAATATGGGTATCAAATTAAAGAGTTTTTAGAAAGATAACTGCTGGAAATATTTTTGACGAGGGTTGCCACCTATTTGGAAAATTTTCAAACCCAATTATATTGATAAAATAAATAAATTGTTACAATATGGGTATCAAATTAAAGAGGTTTAAGAAAGATATCTGTTGGAAATATTTTGGAGAAGGGTTGCCACCAATTGTTAAATTTTAACTCAGTTAAATTGATAAAGTAAATTGAATATTGCTATGTGGATATCAAACTAAAGAATTTTAAGAAGGCTTACAGTCGAAAATATTTTAAAGGAGGGTTGCCACC
>NW_016158689.1:15871-18578 GCF_001687245.7 Rhagoletis zephyria
TCCATATAAAATACATGGAAAACTTTGAGCGCTTTGAGCACTACCTAAATTATTTTTTATTTCAAAATAAAAAATATGGGTATATTTTTTTCGGTATATAAAAATCCGACCTTATTTTTTTTACATACGTTTTTGGACCACTTTAGTGTACATGTATGCGTACATATGTACCTATATTATTAAGCATTAGGGTGGACCGTTTTGGATTGATTAAATAAATGAAATATTGCAATGTGGGTATCAAGCTAAAGAGTTTTAAGAAGAATTACAGTCGAAAATATGTTTGATATACAATATGGGTTCAAACGAAAGGTATTTGAAAAATCTTGATTTGGAAATATTTTTTATAGGATTATCATCTATCCAAAAGTAAAGACTGAAAATATTGAAATGAGATGAAATATTACATAACTGATTCCAAACGAAAAGTATTTGGGAAAGCTTTACTAGGGAATTTTTTTAAATCTTTCCACTTATCCAAAATCCGAACATTGTAAATAAATATAGAATTTACAACATCTTATCAAACGAAGTGATCATATTATCAACGAAGAGCTGGTACACAAATTACTTAATGTAAAAAATTCATAAACAAGTAATTTTTAAGCAAACAACACACCGACTCCAATTCTCATATAAAAGTGTAATAGTACCGTTAATTTTTTCATGATCCAATGATAGGATCTAAACCAAATTAGTATGGGATCACCTGGAAATCGGTTGACGTGGTCCAAAGTTATACGGTAACATGCATAAAAAAAAATCCGACGAATTGATAACCTTCTCCTTTTTTTTGAAGTCGGCTACAGAAACAAATAACAAAATGATAAAAGAGTACCGAAAACAAAAAACTATCGCATGAAAGCTGTTTAAAAAATACTTAATGAAAACATAAAATTGTTGACACCATTCCCTAGCATTATAAATCAGTCAACTTTTAATCGTAAGCAATTTCGTTTGGGGTCGCCAAGGCCTACTACGTATATTGCGAGTAAAGAAATTTTGAATAACATGAGATAATATTATTATGATTATGATTATCATTAATATTGTGAACCCTATTCCCAATCAAGGGATTCCCAAATTAAAGCGAAAGCAGAAGAGCATTTACGATCGCATGATGCAAATGTTAAGATAATAAGAGCTGCAGAACTGAACCATGAAGGAACATTTTTTTTAAAAGGGCGTGTAGTTTCTGGCGTGTGCCGATGACATCGACATCAACGGTAACAAAAATAGCGAAGTCTCTTCTGCCTTTTCCAAGCTGGATAAGGAAGCAAAGCGAATGCGCCTGGTGTTAAACGAGGACAAGACGAAGTATCTCCAGTCACCGCGTTCGCGCCTTGGAACCCACGTCACTGTTGACAGTTATAATTTCGGGAAAGTGGAGAATTTCATTTACTAGGGAACCAGCACTATCACCGATAAAAATATCAGCATGGAAAACCCACGCAGAATTACTCTTGCCAACAGGTGCTGCTTTGGACTGAGTAGGCAATTGGGGAGTAAAGTCCTTTCTCGACGTACAAAAACCGCACTCTATAAGTCACTCATCATGCCCGAGCTGTTATATGCCGCAGAAGCTTAGACAATGACAACATTTTATGAGGCGGCTCTTGGAGTATCCGAGAGAAAGATCTTACGGAAGATATACAGGCTTCTACGCATGGGCGACGATGTTACCGTAGACGATGGAACGATGAGTTGTATGAGCTTTACAACCAAATGTACATAGTGCAGCGAATGAATATAGAGCGGCTCCGCTGGCTTAGACATGTCGTTCAATAGGAACCGAAGTTTCAGGTGTAAAAGAATTCAACTCGCAAGCCGATGGTGGTAGCAGACGAATAGGAAGCACCCATGGCAATGGAGAGACCAAGTTGGCATAGAGAGAAATGACTGGCGTTCTTTGTGGAGCTCGGCCAAAATGGCTTAGGCGGTTACAAAGCCAAAGTAGAAGAAGAATATGCAAATGATAAATGACGGAGTTGGGGGACGATTTTCTTGGATACGCCAGGAGGAACTAGCAAAATTTTCCTTATCAGATGGATTCTGGCAACGGTTCGATCAAAAAATTACATTACCTTAGCCATCGCTTCGTCTGGAATGGCTGCGACATTATTACCAGGTGCGAACATTGCCAATTCAGCTCTTTAGCTGCCATTGAACATATAAATCATCGAAACTCCCACGTGCAATATTTCCAGAGCATCCGGTATGAAAAAAGTTTACCAAAAAATTAAATTCATTGTTTGGGATGAGTACATAAAAAATCGTTTGAGGCTTTTGATCCATTGTTGCGGGATTTGCGTGGAAACGTTCAACCATTCGGGATATTGCTCGCAGGATATTTTACGAAAACATTGTCTGTAGTTTCTCGATTAACACGAGAGATAAATGCTTGCCTGAAATAGTCAACATTGCGACAAGACGAACATACATACACTGCAGCTGAAATATTCGCGCGACAATAACTGGACATTGGGAACGCAAAGCTGCAAGCGCAAAGATTAAGACGAATTTTATGGCCTGATAATTTTTGTAAATTAGAAACATCGAAAGGAGAACTGATCGAAAGAATGTTTCTTTATTAAGAAAATTAATTTTAGGAATCACGATTGGCTCAGTGAACGGGCTATTCTTGCTGCGAAGAATAAGGAGGCCTATCAACTAAATAATAGTGGTATTGACAACAGTCGTTGCTTGA
>NW_016158689.1:18798-19001 GCF_001687245.7 Rhagoletis zephyria
GGTCTGCTCGGGACTACGGACACACAGACAGTGGACCACGTCTTACGTGGCCCCCTGTTGCTCAAACAGAGCAGCCTCCACGGAAAACGATAGTCCGCCCGTGCAGCCCCACACACTCACACAGCAATCACACACAGTCGCCACTACACAACAACATAATAACACCACAGACCGCACCACAGCCACCACAGACCACATAACAC
>NW_016158689.1:20737-25835 GCF_001687245.7 Rhagoletis zephyria
AACCATCTCTTCGCATGCCCGGAAAACCCGACAACCCTAACGGCCCTGTCCCTGTGGACAGATCCCACAGAAGCTGCATGCTTCCTAGGGTTGCCGTTAGTGGAACTTGACGACAACGACTGAGATACCAACCGATCTGGGCGGGGTTGTTGTAGCCGCTACAACAACAACAACAACAAGGAAATAGCATATACGTCGATAAACACCGTTGTGGAAAAAGACCATCCAACGAAATTTTTGAACTCGATTAATCTTCCAGGGAGGCCTCACATACTGAAATTAAAAATAGGTTTGACAGTTATCATGTCGCGGAATATTAATCAGCGAAAACTCTGCAACGGAATGCGACTCGCAGTTAAGAAATTGAAGAAGAACGTAATGTAAGAAAAGATTTTAACGTGGCCTTTCAAAGGTGAAGAATTCCCATGATTCCATTTAATGATGATGATTCAATTTAAAAGATTTGAATTCCCAATTCGATTGACATTCAGAATCACAATCAATAATGCTCCAGGTCGAACTTTGGAAAAGTATGGTTTAGATTTAGATGCGGATTGCTTCTCAGATGTTGCGTGTTCCTGTGTCGGCAAACCAGATATCCTTGATATCTATGCAGAGAAAGGAAAAATAACAAATATTGTGTGCACACGAGTACTTATTACATAACCAAACACATATGAAACGTATGCTTTGTTTCGTTAATAATTATTAATTATAATTTATCGTCCGTATAACAAATATGCCACAGCAAAGCGTGGCAGGGTACAGCTAGTTAAAATTATAAAATTAATAAAGTTCGCTAATTGAAGTCGCCAATTAAACTTTTAAGCAAAGAATGGAAGAAGCACTTTTAGTCCTTTGTGATATGGAAATGGAGCAGAAGTGTTGGAAAGGAAACGGCTGCTCAGAAACCTGCGGGACAGCAGTGACCCATTCTCAATGTCTGAAACAGTTTTCGTACAATATTTTCGCCTGTCTAAAGCGGTGTGTAATGAGCTTATTGAAGAGCTCATGCCATTTGATGATCAGAAGACATCGCTTCCATTTGGCCTACGCTTTTTCGCTTCCCTTTATTTCTTCGCCCATGGATCATACCAAAAATGCGTTGGAAAAATTTTTGTGGCTTCAATGAGTCAGCCGTCAGTGTCGCGATCACTTCAACACATATCAGCTATTATTGTTAACAGGAAACTAAACGAAGTAAATTTTCCCAAAACAAATGAAGAACAATTGACCATCAAAACGGGGTATACAGTTCGGGATCCTGGGATCCCGGGATTGACATCCCTAGTTAATACTAAAGAAATTCATATACCTAACCCAAGGTTTGTTCTATAGTAATTAATTATCATTTTTTATTGAAATATTTTTCAATAGGTGACAGACATTTTAGTTTTAAAGCTATTTAAGTCCTCTTGCGTTTGATAACAAACTTGTTTAATTTGGATAAGCGGTTTGTATATTGTCCGGAAAGGACTTTTAGTTGGGAATAAAAAATATTTGGCCAAGTTTTACTCGTAAATAAAATAACTGTTACTTTCGGTCCCTTCAATATTCGCATTCGCAAAACATCCGCATTGATTACTTACAATGTATTTTGTATTTTGTATTTACATACATATCGCAACCGTCTTCAAATCAGTCACAACTCAAAATAATACGTATGTCAGAAAATGCGAAAAACTATTTCTTAGCACATGATAATCATATGGGCAAGGGCGAATTTACCTTAGGTTTTTTATACCCGAGCGCACTTGTGCACAAGGGTATTATAACTTTGTTCACATAACGGTTGTTTGTAACAGGCAAAACGAATCGAGATAGATATAGACAAATGTATACATAAATGATCAGAATGAAAAGAGAAATCGATTNGTCCGTCCGTCCGTCCGTCCGTCTGTGCACACGATAACTCGATTAAAAATTGAGATATCTTAACGAAACTTCGTACGTGGACTAATTTTGGGCGTAGGACGGATGGTATTGAAAATGGGCGAAATCGGACAATAACCACGCCTACCTCCCATATAACGGTAATTTTCAGAAATACGAAAACTGCGATATTTTAGTAACTACTGAAGATAATTCACTCAAAATTGATATTTACAATGAGTTTTAGACGAAAAATAAGAATATTAAAAAATTTTGGCAAATGGGCGTAGCCACGCCTACTTATGGTTACATGTGTATATCTTGGTAACCGCTGCACCAATTTCTTCCAAACTTGGCACAGTTGTTGGTCCTGGTACAGCATACCAAATGGCCGAAAATTTTTAAAATCGGACAATAACCACGCCCACATCCCATATAACGGTAATTTAGAAAAATACGAAATCCTCGATAAATCAGTAAATATTAAAGCTAATTTATTCAAAATTGATGGTTGCAACAATTTTTTACCAAGAAATACGCTTATGATACAATTTTGGAAAATGGGCGTGGCACCGCCCACTTATGATCACATATATGTATCCCTCTAACCGTTCTACCAATTTGTACCAAACTCGGTATGGTTATTGTGCTTGCCACATAAAAGCAAAGCGTTGAAAATTATTGAAATCGGACTAAAATTACGACCGCTTTTCATATAACGGTATATTTCAGAAATGCTTGAAACTGCAATATTTCGAAATTTAAGGACGCTAATTTACTTAAAATTTATACACCCCGGCTTATCGTGTAGCGGTAGCTTTCGGAAAGGTGGAAAACATATATTTAATAATTGCGCCGGGTATTTAATGTTCGGCTCCGCACGAACTTAGACTTTCTTACTTGTTTTTTATCAAATTATAACAAAGATTTGCTTCAGCTTTTGCTCAAAGGTAAATAAAAGCTCGGTGTACGTTTTTAGCGCATAATCTCAAAAATGCTAAATTTTTAGTTGTGACGCTATTGAAGACGGGGTGCGATATATATGTATGCACTTCGTATGGAAACAATTACTGACATCGTTAACAAAAATTTTTTTAGAAAATCAACGCGATTCTTTAGCAACTTTAAACTTGCATTATGTTATACTAAAATCTAATGGGCTATAAAACTGCATACTTAGATTTTTTCCAGCAAATCTGATAGGAAAGTTGGAAATGAAATGATGCGATATTTTGGATTTTCCTAAGTTTTGCAGAAAGCTTATGTTTTTTGTTGTAGTATTGACTATATTTTTATAAAAAATTAGTGGAAAGAAATTAGAATAATAACCATTGCGAAAAATTCTCTGTACAAATACTTTTGTCCGGTACCGTAAGCTAGTTCACTAATAAAGCAACATTGCCCCGTGGTAGATAGTTTGGTTTTAAAGCGTTTGAATGTATAGAGAGCGTATTATCTGACCTTCACGATAATATTGACTTCCAATAACGTTTACTGGTGTGGATGGAGTATCGAATTCTGCCTCATTAGTCTCGATGAAAGTTTAATGCAATATTATGCAAAATTAGGCACGCATTTATAATATTGACTGCTCTTTCATGACTGTAGTGCAAAGCTCGATGTTTCGAAAGGCACCTAAATCGCGATTTTAGCACCCCGAAAGCTCGCATGTAACTTATTGTACCTTTCCTCTTGTGTAGTGGATGGCTCTGGAATCGGAGTTAGAAGCCAAGGCTCCAGGAGATATCTTTGGTCTTCCAAAAGCCAGCTACCACTTTGTCTCATGGTGAACAAGCGTACTGTCGATGTTGTCCAAATTCCGGAATCATGGCATGAGCCCGGAAATCTAGTGTTCCCTGCTAAAAATTTTAGGCTATGATCACAAACAGCTTCCACATTTATGCTATAAAATCCTTTTCTATTCATGTAGAGGCTGCTTGGCTATGAAGGATCAATCGACGAAGGAGCAATAATTGCAATGTGGGTGCAATCGATCGCGCCTATTGTACTCTTTACGCCGAAAGACACGTAAAAGCTGTAAAAATAATATAAATAGAGGCGTGTAAGTAAATGATTTTCCATTGAACTGTATACCCCGTTTTGATGGTCAATTGTTCTTCATTTGTTTTGGGAAAATCTACTTGGTTTAGTTTCCTTTTTAAGTCCCGAATATCTCGGGATTAGTCGATTTAAATCCCGGGATTGCTGGAAACAATTTTTTTGTTAGCCAATTAAATTTTTATCACAAATATCCCCTCTCAAGGGCAAAACAAGAATTTTTTGCAACCCTTAATGCTATAATTTCTTTAAGATCGCATTTCCATCAAAAGAAGGAATAATTTTGCTTCGCTCAAAATGGAATAGGTGATGCACTTATATATTTATTTTTTACTTAAATGTGTTAACTTTTTTATTATTACTTAAATATACTACATACATATAAATTTTATATAGTTACATAGGCAGTTACTGCTGTACCAAATACCGTCACTTACAACAATATTATTATTATTTTGAGTTGTGACTGATTTGAAGACGGTTGCGATATGTATGTAAATACAAAATACAAAATACATTGTAAGTAATCAATGTGGATGTTTTGCGAATGCGAATATTGAAGGGACCGAAAGTAACAGTTATTTTATTTACGAGTTAAACTTGGCCATTATTTTTTATTCCCAACTAAAAGTCCTTTCCGGACAATATACAAACCGCTTAACCAAATTAAACAAGTTTGTATCAAATGCAAGAGGACTTAAATAGCTTTAAATCTGAAATGTCTATCACCTATTGAAAAATATTTCAATAAAAAATTATAATTAATTACTATAGAACAAACCTGGGGTTAGGTATATGAATTTCTTTAGTATTAACTAGGGATGTCAATCCCGGGATATCGGGATTTCGGGATCCCGGGTTCCCGGCCTTTTTTAAGTCCCGAAAAATTTAATTGGCTAACAAAAAAATTGGTGCCAGCAATCCCGCGATTTAAATCGACTAATCCCGGGATTGCTCGAAACAATTTTTTTGTTAGCCAATTAAATTTTTATCACAAATATCCCCTCTCAAGGGCAAAACAAGAATTTTTGCAACCCTTAATGCTATAATTTCTTTAAGATCGCATTTCCATCAAAAGAAGGAATAATTTTGCTTCGCTCAAAATGGAATAGGTGATGCACTTATATATTTATTTTTTACTTAAATGTGTTAACTTTTTTATTATTAC
>NW_016158689.1:27453-40551 GCF_001687245.7 Rhagoletis zephyria
CACAACCGTGGCGCAGTCGGAAAAGTGAGCGAATCGACCACGTTTACCTCATAAACTGAACAGAAATACAGTTCACCAGCTGAACGATAAAGTGCAATGTAAGGGTTTACTTGTTATTTATTCAAAATCTCAAGTAAGGTTTTCTTAATGGTAAAAAGTGAGTCGGAGGTGTCCAAATAGTCGTAATGCTTATTAAAGTCCTGGCATAGGCAACGAAAAGCATCATGCATTTCAAAATTTATTCTACAAATAGTTAGCTTAATGGGCTGGTATTGTCTAGAAGGTCTAGAAGGAATACAAAACGTGATATGGTTCAGTAGAAAAGGACTATTGACTACCCCGCTCCAGATCTTAATCATGAACAAAACCCCGAGCATCTCCTTACGGCTGTGAAGCGTTGGCAATTTTATGAGTTTCAAGCGGCTTTAGTACGGCGGGAGATTTAATGTCGAATCCCAAGGCAAATTGTTTAATGCGAATAATAAGAATTGTTTCTGTACCGACTCGAGTCTGTCAGAATGCGTTTGATATCTAGGGTTCCATACGACGGACCCATATTCCAAGATCGGCCTGACTAGGGAGGTGGAGGGAGCTTTCTCGACATAAGGATCTCTGAATTCTTTAGCCCAGCGTTTCATGAAAGCCAAGACGCCCTTGGCTCTATTAACACAAGAGTTTAAATGGGACTTGAATTCAAGCTTAGGGTCTATGGTTACGCCTAGATCAATGAAATTAGTTACCTGATCAACACTATGTTCACAAATACGGTAGCTATATGATTGAAAGGGTCTTCTAGAGAAACCCATAAATTTACACTTTTTCAAGTGAAGTGCATTGAGCTTACTTCGCACCATTTAGACACATTACTAAGGTCCGCCTGTAATTGTTCCCTCTCTCCTGGAGCACCAATGAACTTAAATAACTTAACGTCGCCTGCGTACATTAAGCAATTAGCATATATTTGGAAGATCGTTGATGAATAAAAGAAACAGAAGGGGGCCACCTTGAGGTACATCTGACATCACATGAATTACCCGAGATGAACATTTTTTAAAGATAACCCTCTGTTTCCTACCAAAGAAATAAGAAGAAAGCCAGCGCAGCAGGATTGGAGGGAAACCAATTTTATCAAGTTTGTATATTAGAGTTGTATGAGATACTTTATCAAATGCCTTGCTGAAATCAGTGTAAATGACGTCAGTTTGATAGTTACTTTTGAAACCATTGTTAACATTTGTAGTGAATTCAAGAAAGTTTGATACAGTTGATTTGCCTTACAAAATCCGTGTTGATACATCGATAACAGGCGTTATGGAATAAGATAGTTCTTCCGTAACGATTTCTTCAAATAATTTAGGAATGTCACACAGCTTAGCGATTCCCCTATAATTCGCAATATTCGACTTGCTTCCATTTTTATACGACTCCTTCCATAAAGAGGGGAAAACTCCTTGCTTTAGAGAAACATTGAAGATGTTTGTTAATGGCTTATATAGATAATCAGCACAACTTATTAGGACACAGGAGGGAATACCATCCGGAACGCTTAGAAAAGAATTTTTAAAACTATTCAAATGAAGGAGAACATTGTCAGCAGAGATTGAAGGAATACGGATGTGGTCAAACTGTGGGAGTGGATAGCTAGAAGTTTCTACATTTGGCTCGACAGAATAATTTGCAAACATATCAGCAATTATATCATCATCACTAGAAATAACATCATCTAATTTCAGTGTTGAGGGAAACCCATTTATTTTACGTTTTGAGTTAACAAAATGATAAAATGACTTGGGATTACAAACGATGTTAATGCGAATTTTATTAATATAACCCCTGTAACATTTTCTGTTTGAGGCATTGTATTTATGGCAGAGGATAGAGTACGCCATTTAGTTTTTTGATTTTTTAAATGCTTTAGCTCCCAGTTAAACCACAACGACTTACGAGGTCCGGTATTTTCTTTAACAAGAAGAATGAGCTTACTGAATATATTATTCAAGAATTTACTAAAGTGTAAGGCACTGTTCTCTACATCCCCATCGTACTCAGGCACGATTACTTAAGATATAGCTATTTTAAGCTTGTCGTAGTTAGCGTATTTGAAACAATATCGCCGACCTTTTGGCTTTTTAATTTCATGACAATAACATGAATCATAGGATAGTGCCAAGAACAACTCAAGTGGTGCATGATAAGGGTCTATAGGTATAACTAAATGATCGCCGCGTATTATAGGGCATCTAGCAGTATCATCAGTAAACGCTAAATCAGGACATTTGCCTAAGTTGTTGATAACTGAATTAATCTGATATAGACCAAGATCGGAAAGTTCGTTAAGAAATTGGTTAAGTACATCCCGAGAAGAATTTGGCACCACAATTCCATCCACCGAATCCCAGGAAACACACGCTAGATTGAAATCACCTAACACAACAATCGAATCGGAGGGCTTGACCATGGCAAATAAACAGAGCAATAATGAATAATGTTTAAAGTAAACCGAAGGGTTAGAGTTAGGTGGAATATAAATTGCAACAAGAAAAATGCTACTTGAGGGGCATCGTATTCTAACACAGAGGAATTCAACATCATCTGAACCAGTGAACTCAACTTTTTCAGAGGAAAAGTCAGTCTGAAGAGCTATTAAAACACCCCCGCCTTTTCTATCCAAGTGATCATTTCTAAATATTTCATACTAATTACACAGTTTTTCAGTATTAAACATATTCGGTTTTAGCCAAGTTTCAGTAAAAACCAACATTTCATAATTTAAATCAAAAGACTATATAAATATATATAAAAATAATATAAATAGAGGTGGTAACCTTCGTTCGTTATTTCTGTTTAAAAGCTATTTCAGCCCTCTTTCAAATGATACCAAATTTGTTTAATTTTGATAAGCTGCTTTTTTATTATCCAGAAAAAAAGTTTCGGAATAAAAAATATTAGGCCAAGTTTAACTGGTAAAAAAATAACTGTTATTTTCGGTCCCTGAAATATTATGCAATTGCAATGATAAAACGTAGATCTGGCCAGTCACAGAAGAAAGGATCAAAAATGAATTACAAAAACTAAAATCGAAAAACGCTGTTGAGTTACTGGTTCTCCACATTCAGAAACAACCAAAATAATGATAATGAAAATTCTTTGAAAAACGACGGTGTTTAAACAACGATCTTGCCATGATACTAGATTGTGAAGATGAAAGTCAGGAGGATACATACGACATTTGCAGACCGATGCAATTCCCAAAAAAAGAATTATTGCACCGCAATAAAAATAAATAAATAAATATAACTGAAAGTCCTCTCGACTGGTGCAGCCTCAATCGAAAAGAATTTACAATTTTGTCAAGTTTCAAGTTTTTCGCAGCGAGCGAGTAGTTATTTAGTGGCGCAGGTTTGATTTACGACCCTTTAAAAACTTTTTATTGAATACAATATTCCAATTTTTAAATTCAAATAAGTAAAAAAAAATACTAAAAATTACTAACCTTTCCGTTTTTTATTTAACTAAATCACCTAATTTACTCACCTAAATTATTTTGTAACAAGTAAAAAAGTCTAAGCTCGGGCGGAGCCGAACATTAAATACTCGGCGCAAGTATTCAATATAGTTTTTTCACCTTTACGAAAACTACCGCTACATGGTAAGCAGTGGTGGTTTTACGTAAATTTCAAACATCTTCGATAGAACGTTCAGTTAAACATAAAGAGATAAACTTACACATACTTATATCGCTATATGTCGGCGGTATCACGCTCATTTTCCAAAATTCCATAACAACGTTACTTCTTTTCAAGGGATTGTTGTTAGTATCAATTTTGGGCAAAATTAGCGTTATAAAAAGGTGGTCTTAATTTTAGTCAGATTTCAATAACTTTCAACGTTTTGCCTTTATGGGGCAACCACAATAATCATACCGAGTTTGATACACATTGATCGAACGGTTACCGAGATACACATATGTGGTCTTAAATGGGCGGGGTCACGCCTATTTTCCAACATTTTATTATAAGTTTACTTTTTGCTAAAGAATTATTGCAAACACCAACTTTGAATAAATTAGCTTCAGTATTTACTGATTTATCGGAGCTTTCGTATTTCTCTAAATTACCGTTATATGGGATGCGGGCGTGGTTACAATCCGATTTTTTATTTTAATTTATTATTAATTTTCAGCCGTTTGGTATGTTTTGTGAAGGCCAACAACTGTGCCTAGTTTGGGAGAAATTGGTGCAGTTGTTCCCAAGATATACACATGTAATCATAAGTGGGCGTGCCTACGCCCATTTTTAAAAAATTTATAATATTCTTATTTTTCGCTTAAAAATGATTGTACATATAAATTTCGAGTGAGTACGCTTCAGTAAATACTAAAATATTGCAGTGTTCGTATTTCTGAAAACTACCGTTATATGGGAGGCAGGCGTGGTTATCGTCCGATTTTGCCCATTTTCAACACATACTAAGTTTCGTTAAGATATCTCAATTTGTACTCGAGTTATCGTGTGCACATACGGTTACTCTTTTCATTTCATAAAGGCGCGAGCTCAAAAGTTGGCCGCGAAAAAAGGCGCATAAAGAAAACTTCAGCGAAGAAAGACTCTTAACATAGTTGACGCGTTAAAATATTTGACGGCGAAGAAGGACGCGTAAACTTATTTTCGCGGACAACTATGTTTGCGGTTATAATACTATGTACATTCCGTAAAGAGTTTCTGGGAATAATGTTGAAGTCACAGTCCTTGACCAAGTATAAATCAATGATTACGCGTCTTTCTTCGCCCTCAACTAGGTTACGCGTCTTTTTCCCCGAAGTTTTTATTAAGCGCCTTTTTCGTAAAATTTTTTTATGCGTCTTTTTTCGCCGTCGAAACAGTAGCGCGCCTTTATTCGTCTCTAGTGACGATACATTTGTCTATATTTATCTCGATTCGTTTTGCCTGTTACAAACAGCCGTTATGTGAACAAAGTTATAATACCCTTGCGTACAAGTGCGCTCGGGTATACAAATACTTGACATCCGCATTCGCATCCGCATCCGCGGATGTTAGCGTTTAAACGCCCGCATCCGCATTCGCATCCGCGGATGTCTAAAATTCCACATTCGCAACATCCCTGATTCATAGCATTAACAAAACAGCATTGCCGTATTACTGACTTGGCTGCGGGATAGCAATAAATTTTTTTTTCAAAACTAATATGTAATTATTACTAAACAAATTGTTATTTATTTATTTATTTGGTCTACAGAAAAATGTTTTCTTACAGACAAATGAGGATAAAAGATTTAGATATTTAAGTATGTGTGATATATTACAGAGTAGACTAATTATAAATATTAATTTTTAATAATAATAATAATGATAATAATAATATAAAATAGCAGGTTTGGCAGCTGGCGAGGCCTAGTCTCAAGTGTACTTTTGTGTGCGGCGGGCGGAAAGACCTAGTTTCTGCTCCGTGCTGTAGACAAGCTGTTGATCATGGTCGGAAAGAACGAGTTTCCGATCAATTTTCCCGAAGTCATTACTTTGAATGTGTGGTAGGCGGAAAGCTATAGTTTCCGCTCCGCGCTGTGGACAAGCTGTTGATCATGGTCGGAAAGGCCGAGTTTCCGATCCAAGCTCGTATTGTCTTACGCGGTCGCGAAAATATACCAAGCCGATTGCAATTGTACAAAGCAGTCATAAATAGTGTGTAATTTATCGTTCCCTGTTAAAGATATTAATTTATTTAGTTACAAAAAAAATCGATTCAGATATGTCGAAGCAATCATAATGTTTGTTAAAATCTTGGCATAAACACCGTAAAGCATCATGCAAAGTTGAATTTACAAATGCTCACAACCGTGGCGCAGTCGGAAAAGTGAGCGAATCGACCACGTTTACCTCATAAACTGAACAGAAATACAGTTCACCAGCTGAACGATAAAGTGCAATGTAAGGGTTTACTTGTTATTTATTCAAAATCTCAAGTAAGGTTTTCTTAATGGTAAAAAGTGAGTCGGAGGTGTCCAAATAGTCGTAATGCTTATTAAAGTCCTGGCATAGGCAACGAAAAGCATCATGCATTTCAAAATTTATTCTACAAATAGTTAGCTTAATGGGCTGGTATTGTCTAGAAGGTCTAGAAGGAATACAAAACGTGATATGGTTCAGTAGAAAAGGACTATTGACTACCCCGCTCCAGATCTTAATCATGAACAAAACCCCGAGCATCTCCTTACGGCTGTGAAGCGTTGGCAATTTTATGAGTTTCAAGCGGCTTTAGTACGGCGGGAGATTTAATGTCGAATCCCAAGGCAAATTGTTTAATGCGAATAATAAGAATTGTTTCTGTACCGACTCGAGTCTGTCAGAATGCGTTTGATATCTAGGGTTCCATACGACGGACCCATATTCCAAGATCGGCCTGACTAGGGAGGTGGAGGGAGCTTTCTCGACATAAGGATCTCTGAATTCTTTAGCCCAGCGTTTCATGAAAGCCAAGACGCCCTTGGCTCTATTAACACAAGAGTTTAAATGGGACTTGAATTCAAGCTTAGGGTCTATGGTTACGCCTAGATCAATGAAATTAGTTACCTGATCAACACTATGTTCACAAATACGGTAGCTATATGATTGAAAGGGTCTTCTAGAGAAACCCATAAATTTACACTTTTTCAAGTGAAGTGCATTGAGCTTACTTCGCACCATTTAGACACATTACTAAGGTCCGCCTGTAATTGTTCCCTCTCTCCTGGAGCACCAATGAACTTAAATAACTTAACGTCGCCTGCGTACATTAAGCAATTAGCATATATTTGGAAGATCGTTGATGAATAAAAGAAACAGAAGGGGGCCACCTTGAGGTACATCTGACATCACATGAATTACCCGAGATGAACATTTTTTAAAGATAACCCTCTGTTTCCTACCAAAGAAATAAGAAGAAAGCCAGCGCAGCAGGATTGGAGGGAAACCAATTTTATCAAGTTTGTATATTAGAGTTGTATGAGATACTTTATCAAATGCCTTGCTGAAATCAGTGTAAATGACGTCAGTTTGATAGTTACTTTTGAAACCATTGTTAACATTTGTAGTGAATTCAAGAAAGTTTGATACAGTTGATTTGCCTTACAAAATCCGTGTTGATACATCGATAACAGGCGTTATGGAATAAGATAGTTCTTCCGTAACGATTTCTTCAAATAATTTAGGAATGTCACACAGCTTAGCGATTCCCCTATAATTCGCAATATTCGACTTGCTTCCATTTTTATACGACTCCTTCCATAAAGAGGGGAAAACTCCTTGCTTTAGAGAAACATTGAAGATGTTTGTTAATGGCTTATATAGATAATCAGCACAACTTATTAGGACACAGGAGGGAATACCATCCGGAACGCTTAGAAAAGAATTTTTAAAACTATTCAAATGAAGGAGAACATTGTCAGCAGAGATTGAAGGAATACGGATGTAGTCAAACTGTGGGAGTGGATAGCTAGAAGTTTCTACATTTGGCTCGACAGAATAATTTGCAAACATATGAGCAATTATATCATCATCACTAGAAATAACATCATCTAATTTCAGTGTTGAGAGAAACCCATTTATTTTACGTTTTGAGTTAACAAAATGATAAAATGACTTGGGATTAGAAACGATGTTAATGCGAATTTTATTAATATAACCCCTGTAACATTTTCTGTTTGAGGCATTGTATTTATGGCAAAGGATAGAGTACGCGACGTAGTGAGAAGACAGGCCTGATTTTTTATAAAGTTTAAATGGTTTAGTTTTTTGATTTTTTAAATGCTTTAGCTCCGAGTTAAACCACAACGACTTACGAGGTCCGGTATTTTCTTTAACAAGAAGAATGAGCTTACTGAATATATCATTCAAGAATTTACTAAAGTGTAAGGCACTGTTCTCTACATCCCCATCGTACTCAGGCACGATTATTTAAGATATAGCTATTTTAATCTTGTCGTAGTTAGCGTATTTGAAACAATATCGCCGACCTTTTGGCTTTTTAATTTCATGACAATAACATGAATCATAGGATAGAGCCAAGAACAACTCAAGTGGTGGATGATAAGGGTCTATAGGTATAACTAAATGATCGCCGCGTATTATAGTGCATCTAGCAGTATCATCAGTAAACGCTAAATCAAGACATTTACCTAAGTTGTTGATAACTGAATTAATCTGATATAGACCAAGATCGGAAAGTTCGTTAAGAAATTGGTTAAGTACATCCCGAGAAGAATTTGGCACCACAATTCCATCCACCGAATCCCAGGAAACACACGCTAGATTAAAATCACCCAACACAACAATCGAATCGGAGGGCTTGACCATGGCAAATAAAGAGAGCAATAATGAAGAATGTTTAAAGTAAACCGAAGGGTTAGAGTTAGGTGGAATATAAATTGCAACAAGAAAAATGCTACTTGAGGGGCATCGTATTCTAACACAGAGGAATTCAACATCATCTGAACCAGTGAACTCAACTTTTTCAGAGGAAAAGTCAGTCTGAAGAGCTATTAAAACACCCCCGCCTTTTCTATCCAAGTGATCATTTCTAAATATTTCATACTTATTACACAATATTTCAGTATTAAACACATTCGGTTTTATCCAAGTTTCAGTAAAAACCAACATTTCATAATTTAAATCAAAAGACTTTAAATACAGCTCGGTTAATTTTGTATTTAGACCTCTAACATTTTGGTAATAAATATTGAAGAAAAAATTACTTATAAGTTTTTTGATCATGAGGAGGGAATTTGAGCAATATTTTAATTCCGAGCTCGAGGTTTAAACTCAAACTCTCGAACTAAAGCACGATTGGGCCAGAATGAACCACCAACAATGTTTTGAAAATGCTCGGCGGAAATATCAATTTTAAAGGAAGATATGCTTCTTTCGTATGAAAAATTAAATTTTCTAATACCTATGTACCGGGGGTTAAGCTTTGATGTTGTATAAGACTTCACATCTTCTACCGAAGTTTCACTAGAAAAGCGCGAAACAAACTCCGATTTATTCGCGGGAACTAAGATTAATTCTTTGGGTACCGGAGAAGATTGAGATTTAAGTTCCGATGCAGCTGTCGTTTTTTTTTTTGCAGCCCTTGTAGTGACACCTGAGGAAAATGCAGCTTGAGATAACTCAACAACGGAGATATAAAACTTATTAATTCCTTATTTAAGCCGGGAGTAGGCAAATAGTCAATTGGCGGAGTGTCAATGTCTAAAGCAATGGGATTAGGAATAATGCTGTCGCCTCCATGCTTCCGCTTTTTTGAAGCTTGTTTAAGCTTGGGTGATGGAGAGGATGAAGATTCAATGCACCTAAAGTCTTTAAATGCATCTTCATATCGCTTAAACTTTTCGTTTAGAAGGTTTAACTCCTTACCTCCTGGAGGCCACTTCTGGCGCTCCTAAACATTTTACAAAGGTCAACATCGGTTGATCTGCACTTGGGGCAAGACCAACGAATACCTTTGTTATCGATTATGATATCGGCCACCCTACCATTGAGACCAGCACATTTTACCTGAGCTAAGTCATCACACAACCACCACGCAACGCTCAAATTCGTTTTTAATGTTGCATTTTTCAAAACAGCAGGATAAATATATTGCAAAGAGTGGCAATGTTCGTACTGTGCGGTCGCTTAAACATTCGTTCGAAAGAATTTCTGAAGTCATTTTGTTTACCTAAGGGCTAAGCAGTTCTAATTTGCGTAATTTACACTAGAAAAAGCCAAGCTCCAAGAAACAGCTTAAAATTATTGCTACCAATAGAGGTATGTTGTACACAAACACATAAATAGAAGTTCACAAAAGTTGATATAAAACTGTTCGTCGATTTAAATAAATAACTTTTTACTGCAGATGTTATTTTACGAGGAGGAAGCATCGAAAGCCTAACTCCGTCAGTGTGAGACTTTAACCCGAACTAAACCTCCTACCGTCATGTACCGTTCCCCACCCGGTACCACCGTCAAGGATTTCGTCAGGACAATAACACTGTGTAAGTGATAAAGTTATAGATCTAATGATGCAAAAAATATGCATATTTAGAATTTTGAATAACCCCCCACAATCTGGACTTAAGGTATAAAAACGAGTTTTTCGTAGTTTGAGCCTTATACTTGTTCGTAACTTAATTTTTGTTTATCTGATGAAAAATATATACAGTACGTACACGGTAACCGCAGCCCCCAATACGTGCAGTTCCTTGATTAAACCCTGCAGCGGAAATACTAGTACAGAACTAGTGAGTTCACCAGTTTTCTGGAGTCGAATACCGGTACCTTGCAAATCTACCAGCCATGCTTTCTACTGTCGCATTTAACATGGAGTTGTCCTAGGAGGTGACAATTGACTCCCGCTGCGTAACTTTTCACTAGTACTTGTAGTAGTAACATGTAACATGTAACCTGTAACCGAACCACTTTTTTTTCGTTGTGCACTTCACAGATACTTTTTCATAATTAAAAAAAAAAAAACAACGAAACTAAAGATTTTAAATTATATGTTATGTTCTGCATAGTGAGATTTGAACTTGAACACTTTCGGCCACAACTAATTGCAGCCAGCATCTTTGCACACTCAGCTACAAGCACAACATGTAAGTGTGCTTTCAAATGTTCGCTTTGAATCAAGTCAGGCGACGATTTGTTCAAATTTAAATTTGTTTTGCTATTGTCTTTGCTATTTATTTTCCTGTGATCGAACGTACAAAACCTGCCGCGTGACGTTGTTTGAAATTTTATTATTGGGCTGAACTGATTCTTGATAATTTTAACAAAATTGTCATTTAAACGCGCTATATCTCAGTCGTTTCTGTATCGATCGATTTGAAATTTTCAAACATTAAACTACAAACTATTCCAAAGAATTTAAGTTTAACACAACTTCTTAAAACTCACTACAAATAAAGCTACAGGTTTATAACTTTTTTATGAGAATTAATAGGGTGTTTGTTTTCAAATGCAAAAGTTGTGTTATAAAATTTGAAATACATTTTTTGTTTTAAAACAGTGTTGTAGATGACAACGTAGGGAAGTTTTTGCGAAAGTTTCAGAATTAAACATCAAGTAGTTGCAACCTTACAGGCTAACCTAATATTCACGCACGCCGCCAATTTATTGTCAAAAATTTCTCATGCACATGCAACTTGTATGAGATCAACCGAAATTGAACGGCGTGCGTATGAAGCTAACTCAATTTCCAATTTTTGTTCTGCGTGACATTTTGATTTGACGTTTCGCTCAATGAAATCAAATGCAAACGCATGCAAGTCAATTTCGGGTGACGCAAAAAAACAAATTCGACGGCATGCGTACCAAAACGCAAGCCGCGAATATTAGGTTAGCCTGTTATAACAATATTATTATGACTCACGCGGTTAGCAGATTAGCGCGCTGCGCTCTAAAAGGCTTTATAACTCGGAAAAGTAAAAAAAGTCCTTTTTTATTAGTGATTTATATGTAAAAAGACTTGATCTTTCGATTGAGATAACTAAAAACAATATTAAAAATGACCATAATTCAGAAAAATTACAAATAAATTTTCGTTCAGAATTTTCACCATGAAAATGGGAAAATTTTGGAAAACGCATCGCATAGCCCGTACAAAAATCTATAGAAATCATAGTTTTCGAATTATTTTTCCTATTTTCTGTTTGCTTCGCAGCTAGTCGAAAAGTAGCTTGTTTTGCACCGGTCAGGGCGCTGGGACATTTGACGTGAATTGCCCCCTAAATAATTTAGGAAACAGTACAGCTTTTTGTAGTGTGCGTGCAACTGATGTCACTGCGTGTGTGCGAACAAGTCGTGCCCCTGCAGGAAATGTATCTTACTATAGCTAACTTTAAATTGATTAGGAAGGAGCTAAAATTCACTTATTATCTGTATATTTTCTTTGACGAAAGCTAACTATATTTCTATGGCGATGGCCGCGAAATAGTCAAGGGTGGTTTACCTCTGCATTAGATGTAGTCAAGGGTGGTTACCTCTGCATTTGATGTAACTAACTTGTGAGTAACTACTTTTGGACATAAAATATCAATAGGAAAAACAAAATATTTTTTTAAATATTTTTATTTTTATTTACTTTATTTATTTTATTACATTTCATATTTTTTCCCATATTCTGCTGTAGGTGGTCCCATATTCGAACTCCGTCAGACATAACTTCAAAATGATAACATGAAATTTCGATCTTCCTTTTATTTGTCCTCAATTCGAAAAAGTATTTGCGAAGTGCAGGCTATTTAAATAGAAACGCGTTTAAAGAAAACAATCTCCTTCATTACTCCTGCATTACTTGTCAACTAGTTCTAAGTTAGCTTTTTGTAACTAACCACAAGTTATATTTTTTATAGAAATCCTGCAAAAAAGCTAACTATAAGTGGGTTATTTTTTATCAATTGAATTTTTTTCTGCAGGGGCGGTTGAATAAAGCTTTCGCTGTCTTCTCAAGCAGAGCGTGTATGTATACGCGAATGTGCCGCGCAGTCGCCCGCCGGGCAGACGCTGCCCGGCTGTGCTCTAAAGCAAAACATTGTAACCTTTATAAGTGCAACTTCATAACCATTTTACCTCAATAGCTACAACGTTCTTTGTTTATGCATGCCACGCACACAAAATCTGAACTTTTTGCATCTCTTTGATTAACCAGTATTCTGGAAAAACTACAAAGTGGTCTTTCAGTTAAAGTGATGTGTGATGAGCAGGACCGGAGAAAATAAGCAGGAAAAAAGCAATTTTAAGCACTTAGATTGTCACCTCACCTTTTGTTTACAAAAGCCGACCTACCTAATGTCCCAAATAAATGCACTTACCGTGCGCAACAACAACACAAGGGGGCCAAACGAAATAAACAAATGCACGCACAAAAGGGAGATGACAAGAAAAATTCCAAGCAACCGGCTGGCTCAGTGGAGACGGCGGGGTTGCTTGCAAGGGACAATATACACGCAATCCAAATACCCAACAAACAAAATCTAGCTAGGGACAACAACGACAAAAATACCAAACGGCACCAACTAATATATATATATGTACGTAATAATAGGGCGGGTCGAAAATTTTAGCT
>NW_016158689.1:42573-57579 GCF_001687245.7 Rhagoletis zephyria
AGGTGGGTTCGACCTAACCCTTCTGGCGTAGCCCTGAACGCCCGGGCAACTAATTCATCTAAAGCACTATTGCCTAACTCGGAGTGATCGACTATCGCCGCCAAACAGTCCTGTTCCGGCCGAGAAAAGCTCCACCTCATTTTCATCAAATCCGGGATAATACCCGCCTTGGTCCATAAATCGACCCCAAGGATAACGCTCTGAGGCAAGCCAGGAACTATGAGGCACTCAACGAGGACTGACTGGCCCTCTACCTCAATTGGCAGCGAAACCGAACCTGACACCGATACATGGCCTCCATCCGCAAGGGTAACTTTCAAGGGAATATTCGATGAAGACCCCCTAACGCCCCAAGATGAGAAAACTTCCCAACCTAACCGACCAATTACCGTTCTCGACGCACCAGAATCCAACAACGCCCTAAAAGTGTAACCAAAAATACTCACATCCAAATACGGACGCTTATCGAAGCCGTCCGAGACAAGCGAATACGCCAACCGAATATCTGAACCACCGAACCCTACCTTAGCCAGCTGGGAGTTAGCAGGATTACTAACTCGCCCTACAAGACCACCGGACCTGCTGTCCCAGGGGTCTACCTCCCGTTTCCCGACTTATTTTCCGACCTAACATTCGACTTCGAATTCGCCCAACTATTCGACTTCGACTCCGACCTAAACGGGTTGTGGTTCCGCCGGAGTGGAGACTTTTCCCCTTTGCGGTGGCGCTCCACCGACAAACAACTATTTCGCTCAACTTGAGCTCATTCTGCTATTTATTTAGGTATGCACATACATATGTACACTTGAGTGTCGGCAGACTTCACTCCTATCGGCTGGAGTGAAAGGAAATAGGTAAATAGAACAAAGGGGAAACAAATGTTTATTTTGTTGCGGCCAGTACGCGACAAGATAAACTGTTGTAATATAACATTGTAATAGATGAATTAAGTTTGAGAGCTACAATTCATATTTGGCAACGCTGTATGTTTTGTACATTCCTTATATTCCTCTTCAATAAAATGTACTTCCTCTTTATATTTTACTCGACGTAGCAGGACGTGTTCTTATTTATTTCAACTTAATTTCTACAGATTATGGGCCTCACGTGTCTAATTTTAACAAAAGAAGAATCGCTACGTATTTTAGTTCTTTTCATTGGAAGCATATTTGTACTTAATTGCAGTTTTTATTTTCTTCGCGAGCGAGCGATATAAATATTGAGGTTATAGTTAATAACCACGCAGTTTTAATACCATGGGTAATGACAAAATTGAAAAGCTGAAAGGACGATGAAATTATGATGCTTGGAAATTTGCTGCAAAATCTCATCTTGTGCTCAAGGGTTATTGGCCATGCATTGAGGGAACGGAGGGCGACTCGATCAAAAATTTGCATGCAATTTCAGCAATTGGGTTGCTAGTTGAGCCATCCAACTATTCATATGTACAGAATTGTATTACAGCGAAGGCCGCATGGGATGCTTTGGAAGCCGCGTTTGAAGAAAATGGCGTTTTGCGTCGCATGGACTTACTTAAATATTTAATGCGTCTAGAGCTAGCAGATTGTGCATCAATGGAAGATTACGTCAACAAGATGACCTGTACTCAGCAAAAGTTGGACAAGTCTGGCACAAAAATTCCAGACGATATTGTTGCCCAAATTATGTTGAGTGGTTTGCCTGAAGTGTACCGCCCGATGGTGATGGCCTTGCAAACAGCGGTAAGCCGCTGACCACTGATTTGGTACGCACAAATCTGCTTCAAGAAATTAGAAATGAGCCGGCATGCGCTGAAGCTATGGCTCTAATTTCAAAGAAGTCTAATAACACTGTGGAACAAATTCAGGTTAGCAAAAGTTAGGTCGATTCTGAGAGTGAGGGGTGAAAATAGAGGCTAAATTAGAAGACCCGTATCGCGGCGTTTGTTTATGTTATCTCGAATTTTTTTTTAATCGACCTTCGAACTTTGCAGTCAAATGCCGATTTTTAGCATATTGTTTATATGGTTTTTTGGCTATAACTCGTCGACTAATTGATATTTTTTCAATCTGTTAAACCCAAGTTATTGCTAGAGACCTGTGCAACAATTAAAATTAAAGAAAAATTGATTTAGAAAATTTTTGTAGTGCTTATGAAGCAAAAGGTTGGAAATTTATTTTTTTTTATGCTTTTTGAACATATTTTCCACAAAACTAAGTCTTTTTTGCTTTCTGTTTGATCTAAAATATGCTTCTCAGTTTCTTCAATAAATTTCATTTGAAAAGAAAACAATCATAATACAAAACTTGCGTTTTCCAGCTTAATATTAATTTACTTCTCATTTCTTATGTACGAATTTTTTCAGTGTTGGTTTTGAAGAAACATTGAAAAAGAAGTTATAAAAATATGGAAAAAATAATAATTTTGAAATGTTAGTTATGAAAAGTTATAAGTAAAAAAATTCAATAAATTAAATTAATGATTTGGCCAGTTGCCGTTTAGCAGGCGGCTGTGGATCAACATCACTGCTCTCTCTAATATCTTGGTCATCGTCATCATCATCAGAAAGGTCGATAATTTCGTCCAACAGATATTCTGGAATTTCATCTTTGTCTTCCCCTTCTTCCTCTTTTTCCTCGTCTTCCTCTTCTTCAAAGGTGTTTTTATACCACCAACAAATTTCAGCGAGTATTGCATATAACTTGCAAGACTAAGTAACGCCAAAATTCAGGAAGGGGTTGTTAATGGTCCCGACATACGGGAACTAATGAGTCGTCAAGATTTTGTCAGAGTGCACAATTTAAACATGCTAACGATTGAAAACTATTTTCGTTTCAGGTACAGAGAAAAGAAATCTCCAGATGCAATACTCGCTGAAATTTGTTGGTGGTATAAAAACACCTTTGAAGAAGAGGAAGACGAGGAAAAAGAGGAAGAAGGGGAAGACAAAGATGAAATTCCAGAATATCTGTTGGACGAAATTATCGACCTTTCTGATGATGATGACGATGACCAAGATATTAGAGAGAGCAGTGATGTTGATCCACAGCCGTCTGCTAAACGGCAAATGGCCAAATCATTAATTTAATTTATTTAATTTTTTTACTTAAAACTTTTCATAACTAACATTTCAAAATTATATTTTTTTCCATATTTTTATAATTTCTTTTTCAATGTTTCTTCAAAACCAACACTGAAAAAATTGGTACATAAGAAATGAGAAGTAAATTAATATTAAGCTGGAAAACGCAAGTTTTGTATTATGATTGTTTTCTTTTCAAATGAAATTTATTGAAGAAACTGAGAAGCATATTATAGATCAAACAGAAAGCAAAAAAGACTTAGTTTTGTGGAAAATATGTTCAAAAAGCATGAAAAAAAAATTTCCAACATTTTGCTTCATAAGCACTACAAAAATTTTCTAAATCAATTTTTTTTTTAATTTTAATTGTTGCACAGGTCTCTAGCAATAATTTGGCTTTAACAGATTGAAAAAATATCAATTAGTCGACGAGTTATAGCCAAAAAACCATATAAACAATACGCTGAAAATCGGCATTTGACTGCAAAGTTCGAAGGTCGATTAAAAAAAAATTCGAACTAACATAAACAAACGCCGCGATACGGGTCTTCTAATTTAGCCTCTATTTTCACCCCTCACTCTCAGAATCGACCTAACTTTTGCTAACCTGAATTTGTTCCACAGTGTAATCGTAGTCAAAAGTTTAAGAAAAAATGAACCGTTGTTTGTTTTGAGTGCAACGAGAAGGGGCACTATGCTAATAAGTGTCCGACAAATTCAAAAAAGATGCAAAAAATTTGTTGTTGGTCTCAACATCTCTCGTTGCGAAAACAGCTGCTAACGAATGGATCTGGTGCTTCATCTCATATGACTATGAATTCAGCTAATTTAACTAAGCTACGTGAACCAAAATCAAGTGAAGTAATTGTAGGCGATAATGGACGTTTAAAAGTGGAGTGCGCTGGTGATGTGCGCATGTCAATATCTGCTGATGGAGAGTCAAACAGGGAGCAAGTCATCGTTAAGGATGTTTTATGCATACCAAATATTAGCGCAAACTTAATGTCCGTGAGCCAAATGGCTAAGCAAGGTAAGACGCTTGTTTTTAATGATGTGAACTGCCGTATTTTCGATAAAAATGCGAAATTATTGGCTTCTGCTTCGCTTATCGACGATTTGTATCGACTGAGCTGTACAACAGAAGGAAGTGCATTGGCATTGACAACGACAGCAAGTCGCGATTTGTGGCATCGACGCATGGGGCATGCGTGTGAGACAAATTTAAATCGCATAAAATCGTCAGTACAAGGTTTCGATATGCCGAATGGAGTTTTAGATCCATGTACTATATGCGCACTAGGAAAACACACTCGTGCAACGTTTAAAGAAAAAGGTAGTCGTGCAACGAAAATTTTGCAACTAATTCACACAGATGTGTGCGGACCAAAGTCAACGAAATCACTCGGTGGTTCTCGATACCTACTAACGTTCGTTGATGACTTCAGCCGCAAAGTGTTTGTCTATCCTATAAAGAGCAAGCAGGAGCTTTTTGAAACTTTTTTAACCTTCAAGAAATTGATTGAAAATCAAAAAAGCTCTACTATTAAAATACTGCGATCTGACAATGGCAAAGAATTTTGCAACGACAAATTCAAAATATTAATGAAAAAACACGGCATTGTACATCAGTACAAAGTTCGCTGCATGCTGCAACAAGAAAACAGTAATAAGTCGTGATGTATTATTTTTCGAAACTAAAACGCCATGTGCAGAAGCACGAAATGCAAACGCGTAAAGAATTGAAGCTTTCGATGAAAACGCTGACTCCAGTGATGACGATGAATCTCTTGGATTAAGTGAGGGTTTATCAACTTTAAAATCAGCGAAAACCGAAATTTATCACAGGTTCAAGTTGCGAATGAGTACACTTCGCATCAACAGACATCGAATGCTTCAAATGTTGGCAATAATTTTTCTGCTGATCAATCTGATTTTTTCGGATTCAGTGAGGGTGATGATAGTGTCAGTGAGGAGGAGAATCCTCAACATCATTCATCATGCGAGATGTCAGTCATTCAAATCTCTGACGATGAAACTAACACCCAAGCAATGGATGGAACAACGCGATTCGGGCTGATATCAGCAGTAATTCTAATGAATGAATTGCTGAGCGGCGCAGATAGCAAAGAGTGGAACGATGTTATGCTAAGTGAGTATAACGCGTTAATGCAAAATGGCACTTGGGAGTTAGCAGACCTGCCACCTGGAAGAAAAGCCATTGACTCCAAATGCGTGTTTAAGGTAAAAAGGAACTCAGATGGCGCAATTAACCGATACAAGGCACGTCTTGTAGTAAAAGGCTTCTCGCAAGTCAAAGGCATCGACTACGACGAAACGTACTCCCCAGTTGCACGGTATTCATCAATCCGCTTTCTTTTGTCCACCGCTGTTAAATTCGACTTGACTGTTCATCAGATGGATGCAGTGTCAGCCTTCTTACAGGGCGAGGTAGACGAGGAGATTTACATGCGACAACCACAGAGCTTTGATGATACAACCAATAAGGTATGCCGACTTCGTAAGTCTCTATATGGACTGAAGCAGTTCAGTCGTATGTGGAACATAAAGCCAAATTCTGTTTTGACACACAAAATTGGGTTTAAAAGATCCGACTTTGACCAATGTGTTAATTTCAACAACTCAGTGCAGAACATCATCATATTGGCTGTATATGTTGATGACATCTTAATTTTCGGAAACAACAATGCAATAATTAAAAAACTTAAACAGGATTTGTCAACACAATTTAAAATGAAGGACCTGGGACTTGCGACATCCATACTTGGTATGAACATTTCGCAAAACAACGATGGGTCGATTTCTATAAATCAAAAGCAGTACTTGCTAGATGTTCTAGAACGATTTAATATGAGTGACTGTACTCCGGTGAGTTCGCCTATGGACCCAAATCAGCGCTTGTCAAAAGAAATGTATCCAATGTGTTTGCAATAAGTGCGCTCAGTCGTTTCAACACAAATTATGGTAAAGAACATTGGACAGCGGTGAAGAGAGTGCTTCGGTACATAAAAGGCACTATAAACCTGATATATCGAAAAGATTTGAACGATCAAATGGTGGGATATTGTGACGCTGACTGGGCCGGTGACCAGGACGAACGTCGGTCTACCACCGGATACGTATTTGTCTTGCAAGGAGGTTCCATTTCGTGGGCCACACGTAAGCAACCTACAATAGGGTTATCATCCACAGAAGCTGAGTTTATGTCGATGGTAGCTGCAATACAAGAAGCGCTTTGGCTAAAACGATTTGAACGTGAAATATTTGCTGATGCGACGCCTTCAATACAACTCAACTGTGTCAATCAAGGAGCGATCAAACTAGCTACAAGCAACTGCGATCATGCTCGTACTAAGCACATCGATTTCAAGAACTACTTCATCCGTGAAAAGCTTGCTGAGGGCATAATTAAACTTAGTTACCTAAGCACGAATGAAATGATTGCTGACATAATGACTAAACCAGTAAATTTTTCAAAATTATCGCAATTTATTGTACAATAGGGTTTAAAGAAAACATAGTATGTATGTATGTATTCCATATACTTTTTCCCTTTTGAATTTAATATCGAATTATTGAATTGTTACTAAACAGTTTAAAGAAACACTTGTGAATTGCATCTCTAGTGAGGGTGTTGTAAAATAACATTGTAATAGATGAATTAAGTTTGAGAGCTACAATTCATATTTGGCAACCCTGTATGTTTTGTACATTCCTTATATTCCTCTTCAATAAAATGTACTTCCTCTTTATATTTTACTGGACGTAGCAGGACGTGTTCTTATTTATTTCAAATTAATTTCTACATAAACGTTAAAACATTAACAGATATGCTTCCAAAGTTGCTCGAAAAACAACAAGAAATCAAAGTAGGATTAAATATTTTGTTTTTTATTCAGTATATTTCAAGGATTGGACGGAATTCGAAATTTTCATATTTCCAGTGGTGGTAATGCATCGATTTTGTTGTAAATTCTTTACTATTATTTAAAATAATGCGAATTATATTATACTAAGATATGAATCCTTAATTTCTTTTCAAGACTGAATTTAATTGTTTTCAACTATTCGTTATCCACCATTTGAGTTAATTATTTTTAATCTCTTCAATAACACCAATGCCATCCCGTAGAAACAAACCTTTGGTTTTAAATTTTTGTATCTAAGCAGAACTGGAATTGAAGTTACGGGTTAAAAAAAACCAAATCGGTTTTTATGTTATTACTAGCAGACCTTGCGGACTTCGTCTCATCAAAATTAATTTTTTATACCCGAGCGCACTTGTGCACAAGGGTATTATAACTTTGTTCACATAACGGTTGTTTGTAACAGGCAAAACGAATCGAGATAGATATAGACAAATGTATACATAAATGATCAGAATGAAAAGAGAAATCGATTAAGCGGTGACTGTCTGTCCGTCCGTCCGTCCGTCCGTCTGTGCACACGATAACTCGAGTAAAAATTGAGATATCTTAACGAAACTTGGTACGTGAACTTCTTTTGGGCGTGGGACGGATGGTATTGAAAATGGGCGAAATCGGATAATAACCACGCCTACCTCCCATATAACGGTAATTTTAAGAAATACGAAAACTGCGATATTTTAGTAACTACTGAAGATAATTCACTCAAAATTGATACTTACAATGAGTTTCAGACGGAAAACATGAATATTATAAATTTTTGGAAAATGGGCGTAGCCACGCCCACTTATGGTTACATGTGTATATCTTGGTAACCGCTACACCAATTTCTTCCAAACTTGGCACAGTTGTTGGTCCTGGTACAGCATACCAAATGGCCGAAAATTTTTAAAATCGGACAATAACCACGCCCACATCCCATATAACGGTAATTTCGAGAAATACAAAATCTTCGATAAATCAGTAAATATTGAAGCTAATTTATTCAAAATTGATGATTGCAACAATTCTTTACCAAGAAATACGTTTATGACAAAATTTTGGAAAATGGGCGTAGCACCGCCCACTTGTGATCACATATATGTATCTCGCTAACCGTTCTAGCAATTTGTACCAAGCTCGGTATGGTTATTGTGCTTGCCACATAAAAGCAAACCGTTGAAAATTGTTGAAATCGGACTAAAATTGAGGCCGCTTTTCATATAACGGTAAATTTCAGAAATGCTTGAAATTTCAATATTTCGAAATTTAAGGACGCTAATTTACTTAAAATGTATACACCTCGGCTTATCATGTAGTGGTAGCTTTCGGAAAGGAGGAAATCATATATTTAATACTTGCGCCGGGTATTTAATGTTCGGCTCCGCCCGAACTTACACTTTCTTACTTGTTCATGTACATGTTTGGTTTTGTAGTCGTCAGAAGGCATATCCTCCTTGCGGTCTTAAATAACCTAATGAAAGCGTTATGTCCGTGAAAAAGTTCTTGTGGCAATAATTATCTTGTCCGATGGTGAACCGTCCTTGAATCCGTATAGTACAGTTTTAGTACAGTTTGTGGCAATTTCAAAATGGGGGAGTATCACTAGTCCACTGAAATTCAATATACATAGACTTGTTTCAGACGAAATACCTTCAAAGACTTACAATTGTGTTTGTAGGCATTTATCAGGAATAGTCTTTATTCTGTTTAGTCGCCGAAAAGCAAGGACCGCAATCATTCTGGTGATTGACTTAACGGTGGTAATTTAACTTTGTTCCTTGGTATCTCCGATTGACTTCACTTGATGATTTTAATCAATAACTCGACTCCAGCGCCACCTTGCAGTTCTTTTTGCGCAACAGTAGATATTTCCCCTACCGTTACCAATATATTTATATATCGAATATGAGCCAAATCGGACAATGAGACAAATCGGTCACGCTTACCTCGCCTTGCCCCGTCCATCGCATTTCATGGATGGCGGTGATGTCAGTATTTATTTTCCCAAGGACATCAACCAACCGGGCAGAGGCACCATCCGGATATACACGTTTGCCGTGATCGTCATCAAAAGAAGGGGATAGCACCCGAGCATGGTTTTTTTCATTGGATAGGGTTTTAACGTGCAGGGACCCAAACCCAGCGCACGCGGGGTCATAAGTCTTGTCACATTAACTCGCTCCGAAACGGCTGTTTGGTCGCTACCCAGGGGATACGTTTATATAAATATCCGGACGAATTGAGCTGCGATTTGAACCGTAAGTAAACAAATCACTTCTGGCCGCTCCCAGGTGAATGGCAAAAGCTTTGCAGCCACCTAGGCCCGATTCTGTTCTTGCTTTTTATAAACGATATTTCTACAGATATAAAATTCTCCAAAATTTTAATGTATGCAGATGATGTAAAACTTTATAAATCGTACGTTTCAATTGAAGAAAGGTCTTTGCTACANCGCTTTTCAGCATTAAGAAAGCGATACTCTCCTCTCTCAATAAGTGAATTATTGACATAAATACATAAAATCAGCTGATGAATTTAGTTCTGTAGCTGAACAGTTTTAGATCTCGACACTTAACAAACTCCTGCCTATCGTGACTCGGCACAAAAATTTAAAATATTGGTTCCGTACGTCATGCGGACTGCGCCCCCCGTGCGGATGGGCGGGAATGGAGGGTAAAAACCGTTGGGATTATTATTATTATTATTATTATTACTGGAATATTTACAGAACATAGTGATCAATGGCGAATATCTCAACTAAACCCTGATATATTTTTTAAATTCATAGCTCTACATACCACCTAGTCGGGCAAGACGTTATTCTAAATAAAAAATAAAAAAACATTAAATTTTCCGTATACTACAGTGATCCCTAAAGTGGTCCAGGTGGAACCCCAGGGGTCCACGGGAGACTCGATAGGGGTTTACTTTGGCGTGAATAATTATGGCCACTAGTTGTAAATGGGGGTCCACTAAAATTCATCTGGTTTCGATAGTAAAGAACCAAAATGATTGCTGATAGCCTTTTTATTTAACTTTAAAAAAGTATAGTGCTCTTGATGCACTGGTGAAACTACCGTCACTTTGTGTCATTATACGTGGAGAGGCCTTAAAGGCCACCTAAAGACTTAAAAGAAACGGATGTTGGTATAACACTGAGTGAGGCGATGGCGAAATTGCCGGCGGCAGATATTTGAGCACTTGTGTATTTTCAATGCTACAGGATAGTACGTCACCATTACCTTTGTTTAAGAGATTCTAGAGAGTGAGAGAGTTCCCTCAGGAGGAATGCTGGTTTAATTCCAGCACTGAGCCCGCACTCATATATTGTCGAATCTTCACTGATGGCTCCAAAACTGGCTGAGGGTCAGGGTCTGGAGTATTTTTCGAAGTTAATGGGGATAAGCTTCACTTTTTCTCTTGGGGAATATGCTTCGGTCTTCCAGGCTGAGGTATTTGCAATCCCCAAAGACATAGACTACGTGGTGGAAAATAGGTGGAGGGGAAGGAGTTTACGTGTCTACAGGTACAGCCAAGCTGCACTTAAGGCATTGGCCAGCCCTCTATCTAAGTACTTCCAAACCAGTTCGGCAATGCTAGTCTCGACTAAATTATGTTGGTAAAGATAACGACCTTGCTTTACTCTGGGTGCCGGGCAACTTGGGAGTGCCTGGAAATAAGACATCTGACTCTTTGGCCACAGTTGTCTTAGGCTAGGAATTCCACTATCCGCAACCAGTTATAACAGTCCCCACTTCGAGCATCGAAGCCACCATCAGAAACTGGGTGGATACTTCGCTCAGCTATGACTGGGAGCCATCGAGTGGATGCGGGTGGGCAAAATTCATGTTGCCTTCAATCTCAGAAGGTCTATTTAGTCTTTTTTTTCACTGAGAAGACGGGACTGCTGACCGGTCACTTCACATGGCACAAACACCTGACTGTGATAGGCGTAAATGACAAATCCATTTGCCCATCCTGCTTTAAAGAGGATGAGACGGTGGAACAATTCTTGAGCTTCTTGCTTTCTTGTTTGTTTATAATCCATTTATATAGACTCGGTGTTTTCTTTTTTTGTCAGTTCCTGAATTTTAAGCTTGGCCATCGTACAGTTCCATAAGTAACGGGACTCTTCTTCTTACCGTTTTTCCTGGCAGGCTGTAGGTGTGTTTTTGGTTAGTGTTAGTGCATTTTGAATAAATTGTAACAGAAATAAAAGGAATTGTAATAGAAATGAAAGAAATTGTAAAAGATAAGAGCAAATGCCAAAAAACAGGTTGTCTCAGCTGTATGCATTTTTTGGCAATCGGCTGATATTGTTTTTACTTATGAAACTGTACGATGAGTTTGGCGTAAAAACGCTTCAGAAAAATTTAGGAACAATCTGGAAAAGCGCTAGTTCCGCCCTACAAATTTCAAAACTGTCTCTGAACTACTGCAAAATGGATGCAGAGCTGGAACGTTGAAACTCATATGTTGCTAGTTGCTCTGTCATCAACGTTACTCATCCTGGTCTTGTGAAAGCTGACAAAAGATGCACAAATGTAATATACTATATTATTTCGATTTTCTTAGACCCTAAAACTAATAAAAAAAAACTGTTTGCGTTTATTTAATATGTATTTCTCTACATAGTTTACGGGTCAACTGCTAAAATATTTCCAAAAAAGTCGTTATTGGTAACATTAATTTACGAGTGAGCTGAACATGTGAGGAGTTTATTTAGTGCTCTTAAAATATATAACTCCTCAGAGCGAGATAGTTCTTTCATGGCTTTACGAGCTCTGTTTTTAATACTTGCCAGTTTGTTATCAAATTATTTTAATAAATAGAACACAAGAAAATATTTAATTTTTATGTTTGCCACTCCGAATTTAGTTTTGGAACTCACCCGCGATGCAAAATTACATCGCTAGATTTAATCTACACATTTTTTGATGAGCTTTGGGAATATGTTAGAAATGAGCATCAGGGGGTCCACCGAAACCAGTAAAGTTTTGAAAGGGGTCTACGAGAAAAATAATTTTGAGAAATTCTGGTATTCTATGTAATATACATACCTCTTCAATATTGTAAGATAAACTAAAAATGTATACATTGTTTTAAGCTGTAATTACTTAAGAAGTATTACTATTATTATTATTGACAATTGTATTTACAGTTAACTATAAAATACAATGAGCTTATAGCTATGGCTACTGTGGCCTTAAGCTAGCTTAAGTGATGGTTATTTACTGTAATGTCTGTACTGTCTGTAATGTATTAGTTAAATTTCAATTAAGATATTACAATATTTTAAATATTTAGCTTATAAATTTAATAATGTTGTCTGTTAACAGGCCTATTCTGCGTTGGTAACAAAAATTTTGTTACCGGTAAGTAAAGTTACTGTCAATTTTTAAACCCTTTTCGTATTCTCCACACTCTTGTAACCGGTATATTTTGTTACTATATAGCTGAATTGCTGAATAAATTAAAACGTTACCAAGGTAAATAGAAATGCGGTTGCAAGAAGTNCTGTCAATTTTTAAACCCTTTTCGTATTCTCCACACTCTTGTAACCGGTATATTTTGTTACTATATAGCTGAATTGCTGAATAAATTAAAACGTTACCAAGGTAAATAGAAATGCGGTTGCAAGAAGTTGGTGACAATTGTTGGTAACAAAATTAGCTTGTTACAAAATGTTTGGTTACAAGCAGAATAGGCCTGCTAGTCGTTCAAGAGGAGATCTGTAGGTTTTGTGTTGTTTAGTAAATTTTGTTACTCCATAGCTGAATTGCTGAATAAATTAAAACGTTACCAAGGTAAATAGAATTGCAGTTGCAATAAGTGGTGACAATTGTTGGTAACAAAATTAGCTTGTTACAAAATGTTTGGTTACAAGCAGAATAGGCCTGCTAGTCGTTCAAGAGGAGATCTGTAGGTTTTGTGTTGTTTAGTAAATTTTGTTACTCCATAGCTGAATTGCTGAATAAATTAAAACGTTACCAAGGTAAATAGAATTGCAGTTGCAATAAGTGGTGACAATTGTTGGTAACAAAATTAGCTTGTTACAAAATGTTTGGTTACAAGCAGAATAGGCCTGCTAGTCGTTCAAGAGGAGATCTGTAGGTTTTGTGTTGTTTAGTAAATTTTGTTACTCCATAGCTGAATTGCTGAATAAATTAAAACGTTACCAAGGTAAATAGAATTGCAGTTGCAATAAGTGGTGACAATTGTTGGTAACAAAATTAGCTTGTTACAAAATGTTTGGTTACAAGCAGAATAGGCCTGATAGTCGTTCAAGAGGAGATCTGTAGGTTTTGTGTTGTTTAGTGATTTTTGTGTGTTCTTGTGTTCTTGGAGTTGAAGTACTGCAGTATTTGTAGATATTTTCTTCTTTTTTAATTTGATATTCGTGTGTAAGTCTTGTGTGTCCGAGTCGTAGTCTAATTATTTTTGTTATGTCCCTTCTAGTTATGTCGGTATTATGCTCAATGTTCAACTGCTGACGAGTGCGGACGGGTTTTAACTTAGCTCCGTCGTTTTCACTTTTTTTATACTTTCGCGATGTCGTTTTGTGCTAATTGCGGCTCGCAGTGTGTGGGAGGCGATGTAGTTTCTTGCGGTCTTCGTACACAACATTTTCATTCGAAATGTGCAAAACTAAATTCCGCAGGTTTAAAACTCTTAAAATCTAATAAAAACCTTATATTTAAATGTGATGCCTGCTGCTGTGTGCCCATCTCGTCATGTTTAGCTAAACTGGAAAATGCATTGTGCTCTCTAAACGAAATTCAATTGGCTTTGCGTGGGAAAAAAATCGCTCGTGATCTGAAAAGTACTGTAAATTCTTCAACTTCCAAACTAGTCAACAAAAATGTTGCTAACAACTTTGCCAACAACAGTGATGCAACAATTAATGAAAATTTGAGTCTAAGGTCACTGACCTCGATAAATCGCCCTTGAACGCGAATTGCTCTACTCATTTAACTGCTTCCACAGACACTGCTGTCGTTGACGCTCTCGCTACCGAGCAATCTACCAATACCTCTGCTGTACACGACGCCAACATAAACAAAACTTTCTTGCCTTCTCTGCACAGAATGGAGTTGGCTGCTGATAACTCGCAAGTTTCGGTTCCTGCTGGTAATATCAATACAGGGACAGACTATTCTGACATCGGCGCCGATCAGAGAGGATTTTTGAGATTAACTTTTGTGTGACGTCACACTGGTGCAATTGCGAGAGAGAAATGCTAAAACGTGAGCAAGAATGGAAGAAGAAGAAAAAATGTTGCAAGGAAAACGTAAACAAGTTGCACCAGTGTGACGTCATGCAAACAACGATTCTGTCAAATTCGTTAAGAGAGGAATAGCGGTCCTAGATCGGCGCAACCTTTGTATTCTCTCAATCGTGGGCGCCGTTGGTGCTCTTACTATCCCTGATGACACTAATGTTGTTGCTGCTCACGCTACCGATCAGCCTACTAATTTATCTGCTGTGCGCGACGCCAGCATAAACAAATGTTTGTTGTCTTCTCGTCACCGTGCTGATGATAACTCGCTAGCTTCGGTGCCTCCTGATAACATCAATGCAGGGACAGATTATTCGGAGATTGCCGATGCTGCTTTTACTTCTGCTTCTGAACCACTCAGTGATAACAAAGGCCTGAGCAACAATACTGCTTGGAATGAAGTTAAAAACAAAAGACGAAAGAAGCAAGTGGTTGTTGTTGGCTCTAATAACACTATGCGACAGTCAAAATCGGGATGGGATGAAACCAACGGGAAATGTTACATCGTTCAAAAACAAGTTATACGTGTCCCGGCGTTTCGCTGGGTCACGTCTAGTAATCGAGATATATATATAACTATCATATAGGGGAAATTGTCACCTTTGGTGGTCTTTTTTTGACATAACTCGAGAACCACTAGTCCGATTTTGCTCAAACAAATTTAAAAAAATTAATGATGAAAAAAAATATTTTTTGCCTAAAATATTAAATTTTTTATATGAACAGATTAAAGGAATTGC
>NW_016158689.1:57604-72094 GCF_001687245.7 Rhagoletis zephyria
AAAATTACAATTCCTTTAATCTGTTCATATAACGTTTTTCTATATAATCAACAGTTTTGCCGGTAAAAATAAATGTATGATGAAAAAAAATATTTTTTGCCTAAAATATTAAATTTTTTATATGAACAGATTAAAGGAATTGCAATTTTTAATTTTTTTAAATTTGTTTGAGCAAAATCGGACTAGTGGTTCTCGAGTTATGTTAAGAAAAGACAACCAAAGGTGACAATTTCTCCTATATGATAGTTATATATATATCTCGATTCCTAGACGTGACCCAGCGAAACGCCGGGACACGTATAACTTTTTTTTACCGATATAACTTTCCCCGGTAGTTTGAACCCTTCCCGATCACTGACCCCTACCATTTGTCTCACAGTGTAATAGCACTGAGCTGTGCGTTGCTGATCGCAACAGATGGGTATTAAAGTGGTCCAAAAATGTATGTAAAAAAAATAAGGTCGGATTTTTAATGCCGGCTCCCCCAAGGATTGTTCTATATCGAAAAAATATACCCCTATTTTTTTATTTTGAAAAAAAAATAGGGAGTGCTCAAAGCGCTCAAAGTTTTCCATGTATTTTATATGGGGGAAAAACAACTTTTCGTAGAAATAGTGTAGAATTCTTGAAAATCAACAGTTTTCGATCAGAAAACTTTTCTTATCTTCAGGAGATTCCCAGTAATAATACGCAATTGTCTCTTTAACCATTTTTTCATAGTAACTATATTTTATAGGTCCTCCAAAACCTCTAGAAAATGCAATGGAAAAATCTTTAATCATAAAAAATGGTTAAATAAACAATTGGATATTAATACTGGAAGTCTCCTGAAGAGAACCACAGTTTTCCGATTGAAAAATATTGATTTTTAACAGTTTTATACCATGTCTACGAAAAATGGTTTTTTCTCCATATAAAATACATGGAAAACTTTGAGCGCTTTGAGCACCCCCTAAATATTTTTTGATTTCAAAATAAAACAAGTAAGAGCAGCGCTGTCTTCGGCTATGCCGAAGGCTTCATACCTTTCATGAACATCTGCAAATTTTACTTTGACAGATTACTGCTTTTGAATACATCTGCATACATCGATAGAGGAATTTTTAATTTTTTTAAATTTGTTTGAGCAAAATCGGACTAGTGGTTCTCGAGTTATGTTAAGAAAAGACAACCAAAGGTGACAATTTCTCCTATATGATAGTTATATATATATCTCGATTCCTAGACGTGACCCAGCGAAACGCCGGGACACGTATAACTTTTTTTTACCGATATAACTTTCCCCGGTAGTTTGAACCCTTCCCGATCACTGACCCCTACCATTTGTCTCACAGTGTAATAGCACTGAGCTGTGCGTTGCTGATCGCAACAGATGGGTATTAAAGTGGTCCAAAAATGTATGTAAAAAAAATAAGGTCGGATTTTTAATGCCGGCTCCCCCAAGGATTGTTCTATATCGAAAAAATATACCCCTATTTTTTTATTTTGAAAAAAAAATAGGGAGTGCTCAAAGCGCTCAAAGTTTTCCATGTATTTTATATGGGGGAAAAACAACTTTTCGTAGAAATAGTGTAGAATTCTTGAAAATCAACAGTTTTCGATCAGAAAACTTTTCTTATCTTCAGGAGATTCCCAGTAATAATACGCAATTGTCTCTTTAACCATTTTTTCATAGTAACTATATTTTATAGGTCCTCCAAAACCTCTAGAAAATGCAATGGAAAAATCTTTAATCATAAAAAATGGTTAAATAAACAATTGGATATTAATACTGGAAGTCTCCTGAAGAGAACCACAGTTTTCCGATTGAAAAATATTGATTTTTAACAGTTTTATACCATGTCTACGAAAAATGGTTTTTTCTCCATATAAAATACATGGAAAACTTTGAGCGCTTTGAGCACCCCCTAAATATTTTTTGATTTCAAAATAAAAAAATAGGGGTATATTTTTTCGATATAGAACAATCCTAGGGGGTGCCGGCATTAAAATTCCAACTTAATTTTTTTGGACCACTCTAATGGGTATACTTGTCTTCATTTGAGCCGAAAGCAAGAGCTTAGGATATAAAAAACTATGTATCTAAGCATCCTAACATTGATTTGAAGCTTCTCTCTTGCTATGCGTTGGTCAAAAAAGATGACCCAGTAGAGATACTTAAGCATATCAATTTTAAGCTGGGTGTCCCATCAATTGAATATCATACAATTTTAGATGCGTCAATTTGGCCGGCGAATGTGAGAGTCAAACCATTTAATTTTTTTCAAAAGCAATTACTTCAAAACCAACCGTTATAACATCTAACAACAGAAATGTAACTCCCAAAAATAATGCTGGTCTTAAGATATATTACCAAAATATTTCCGGATTAAGGACCAAATCAAACACAATTCTACAATTTAGTGCGCAAGAGGCTTACGATAGTGAATTCTTCGATCCAAACTTGTGTGATGTGTTCCGTAAAGATCGGGATTCCGTAAAAACGGGCTGTTCAAAGGGAGGTGGTATGCTGATTGCCGTTCAACGAAAACTTCGTGCATCTTTTGTTATTCTTAGTAATAGTGACTCTTTGCTAGATCAAGTTTGCGTTTGCATTAAGGGAATGAAATCACATAGTTTTCTGTATTTGATGGCCTCATATATTCCGCCTAACAGTAACTATGAACTATACAAAGCTCACGTGGATAATGTAATTGCGCTATTTCTGGATCTAAATGACAACCATCTTTGTGTTCTGGGTGATTTTAACCTGTGCAATATAAAATGGTGCAGTAACTCTACCAGCTCTATTCTTACACCTAATAACGTTGCAACAAATCTATAATCTTACTTTATAGATAGTTTCCTAAGTGTTAATCTAAAACAAATTAACTGTTTTTTAATGATTTAAATAGATTGTTAGACCTTATATACGTAAGTGACAGCATTGATTCTTCTATATCAAAATGCATTTCGCCGATTTCTGATGCTAGTATTCACCATGTGCCTTTAGAAATTGAGCTTAAATATTATGTGTTTTAAACTTGAACTTTTTAGTGATTTTTGCATCTCATCGTTTTCGGACGGATCGCAAGTTGGCTGCATATATACTTTCTAAGGCGTTCGATAGAGTATCTCACAAGATTCTGTTGAATAAGTTAGCTTGCCTTGGCTTCCATTCGTCTCTTCTCAAATAGATCACCTCATACTTGTCTAATCGGCGCTGTATAGTTTCGATTGATGGCGTAGTTTTGGACTATTTCGTTGCCTCTTCTGGTGTTCCACAGGGGAGCATTTTAGGCCCTCTTTTATTCGTTCTTTTTATAAACGACATAGGCAATTGTTTTTCCTTTTCGAATTATTTGCTTTGAGCCGATGATTTGAAGGTTTTTGCAATTGTTAAGGAAGCAGCTGATGCAAGTAAACTTCAATTTGATTTGAATAGCCTTCATTTATGGTGTCTTAAATCACGGCTATCTTTAAACATCAATAAGTGTTTTCACATAACATTCACTAGGCGCCAGAACGCTACTCATACACTTTACTCAAATATAACTTTGTCCTTAGCAAGGTTACAGAGATCTTGGAGTGGTTTTTGAGGCAAAGTTTTCATTTAATAGTCACATTAATGTTATTATTTCCAAACCATACTCGGTAATGAGTTTTGTTCGACGTAATACCTCCGAATTTTCTGATCCTTACAACTTTAAGCTTCTTTTTTCGTCGCTGGTACGCTCTAATTATCTGGAGACCATATGATCAACATTCGGTAAATAGGATTGAAAGGATTCAAAAAAAATTTCTCTGAAATATGCATTGCGATCATTGCGGTTCTAGGATCCCATTCCATCCTACCATTCGCGCCTGTTGCTAATTGATCTAAGTTCTTTGGAAAAGAGGAGGTCAGTCCTCTCTCTTTTTTTTATTTTCAATGTAATTAATGGCATTATCGATTGCCCAACTCTACTTGAGCAGATTAGCTTTAATGTGCCGCAAAGAAGTTTGCGTAATTTTTATCCTTTTTATGTTGATAACTGCAGAACTAAATTTGCGAGTAATGCGTCAATTTCACGTGCCCTAAAGGAACTTAATGATTTATTTTCTTCTAAGTTAATTGACTTTTCTCTATCTAAATCTGATTTTGTGAGCTTATTAAATTCTATTATTCAATAAGCATTTATTGTTAATTTTTCTCTAGTCTGTAAGGTACTTTGTACTGTAGATTTAAAATGAAATAAATAAATTCGCGTTCATTGATTGTATATTTCATTGGGTTAGCATATTTATACCAGCTTGTTGTTTGTTCATACGTAGAGTATTGTTCTTTTTTAATTTTTTTTGTTATGTGATTTGTTGTGTCTGTGTTTAGGAGGTTTAGCGACATAGCTAGGGGGCGGTTATGGGCTTCTTTTGCTGCCAAATCTGCCAGTTCGTTTCCATTGATATTCGCGGATACCAGGACATCCATACGAGTTCGATTTTGTTCTTGTATTTTATTAAGTAGTTTCGAATGTAGTCTGCATAATAGTTATAATTGTTTTCTGTTTTTCAGCATTTCTAATGAGGCTAGGGAATAGGAACATATTGCAAATTTTCCGGGCGTTTGGCTGGCATATTATACTGCTTCGAAAATGGCTATGATTTCTGCAGCAAAATTTGTGCTGTAAGAAGGTACGACTTTGGTTATTAATATTTCATCGTCGTGTATAACGCTGAAGCTTGTTTGGTATTCGCCTTTTGAACCGTCTGTGAAGATGAATTTGAATTTTTTATTTATAAGTTTATTGGTTATTTCTGAGAATAGTTTTTGAAATGTTGTTGTAGGGGTGTTGTCTTTTTTCCGTTGGTGGAGTGATGTATCCATAGCCTTGAAAGGTAGTTGCCATTCAGGGAATCGGATGATGGTCTTGGGTTTATTATTGATGGGAATATCTAATTCTTGGGCTTGTTTCATTACGCGATTTAATGTGGATCGATTTTTGTGTTTTCGTTTAGAAGTCGTTATTTTGTGTGTTAGTTTGGAAAGTGCAGACTGGTCATTAACGATAAGTTTTTTGTATAGTCTTGTTGTGGCAATCTCTCTCATTTGTATTTGCAGAACAACGAAAGCGGCTATCATTTTATGTAGTTACTAGCAAAAGCCCGCTTGCTTCGCGGCGCTTAATAAGATCTCTTGCGTTGGCCAATACAAAAATAGTGTTAAAAGCAGTCTGTAGAGTAAACATTTTTAGTTTAAATTGAAACGACCAAAAAACGGAATCATCCTCACACATATGCCAAGAATAGTAGCGCTGTGATTCCATATGGAATACTAATCCCTATCGATGTAATGCGTTTTACCTATGGTCTTATTTCCACCTGTGAGATCTCTGCCAAGCGTGCGTAATATTCTTCTATGATCCTGCAACTTCAGCATTGGTCCGGTGTACCATGTAAGCCAATAAAAGTCCTTATATGGAAACTAAAGAGCACAGATGAGGGTTTTCAATTATAGGAAGGCCAAGAATCCTCGCTCCCCCACAGGATGAAAAGTTATCGCGTACATTGGCTAAATGAGTCGTGTGATCTCATGAATATCGTTCAAATGAAGTCATTGATATACCAACCGTGTTCCTTCTTGGGTGAATGTGGTCGAATCTTTACTTGTCTATTCGCCACTTTAACAATTCGTCTTAATATTTATGAACTGGTTTCTTTGAGTCTTACTACTGCAATAACGGCCGCCTCGAGCAACTTCGTCAATCGGAGGTAGACGCAAGATCACGTTTACACAGTGTTACGGTCTTTATATGCATACTTAAACGTATCCTTGAATTAGCCATCTGAAAAGTAAATTTGTCTAAGATACAAACCCCGTGGGGGTTTCTATATATTTCGGGAGCACCGTCATCCATTGGGTCCCTTTTCTGCAAAACCTTTGCTTGTCATGAAATGAATACGAGTTATGAATTCCAATCAGATTTTATAAAAAATACGGATTTTCTAAATACATAAACTTCAGCGGGTCCATTTTTAGCAAAGGAATTTTTCATCATACATGTAGTCACGCTGCGAATTTGAACGAAATCTGTTAATAAATATGACTTTTATAAGTAACTCTACTCCAGCGCCACCAGCGTGTTTTTTACTAGCCTATAATAGGACCTCCGACAATTTGACTGGCCTCTATTGATTGGTTTTTGAGTTTAGTCCAAAAAACGGGAATGGCTATCATTTTATGTATGTAATCTTCATTATCCTGAGCTACGCCCGAAAAAAATTCACGCGAAAATTTTGATTCCTCCCATAGTAAGTACATGGAAACCAAAAGCGAAAAGTGAACCGGTTAAGGGAAGATGAAACTCATGATAAGGCTGAATATGTTTCGAATGAAAAAAATTATCATGAAAGTAATACACGTCTCGAATGTGTATTAACAAAATAGGCTTTTATAAAAAGCAAGTGCTTTTTTCATCATGCTTACGAAATCGGTGGTCGGCCGCTGTGGTGTAGTGGTAAGTAGTGCGCGCTTCCACTCCGCAACGCCTGGGTTCAAGCCCTGGTCAAGCAACATCGCAAAAAATATAGAAAAAAAGGTTTTTTCTTAACAGCGGTCGTCCCTCGGCAGGCAAAATGACAAACCTCCGATGGTATTTCTGCCATGAAAAGCAGCTTTTCAGAAAAATACAACCGCCGTTCGGAGTCGGCGTAAAACTGTAGGTCCCTCCGCTTTATGTGACAACATCAAGGCGCACGCCACAAATCGGAGGAGAAGCTCGGCCAAACACTAACATATGTGTAAGCGCCAATCTATTATTATTACGAAATCGGTTCATAAATAAAACTTTTATAAATAACTCGCCTCCCGCGCTACCTAGCTGCTCCGTTTTTGGTAAACGTATTTTCCATTATGCTGAAACTATACCTTTTGAATTTGAAAGAAATCGGTTCATAAATACGACTTTTATAAATAAATCGACTTTCGCGCGTTGGTAAACGTATTTTCCATTATGCTGAAACTATACCTTTTGAATTTGAAAGAAATCGGTTCATAAATACGACTTTTATAAATAAATCAACTTTCGCGCCACCTACTGAGTTTTCTTGTAGCCTGAAATAGGACCATATATGCATGGTATAACCTCTGAAATTTTGACCGAAATCTATGCAGTATTTTATATATATAGAAGATATAGATTATTAGATATCATTCGGAAAAAATTTCGCTTGCAGTAATTTCTACGCGGGGTTATTTGGTTTCATAGAGATTCGGATACCTTCCTCATTGAAGTAGTAAAGAAAATTCGCTTAAGTGCTTTTTTCGGTTAAGCGCACTAGTTTTTCGTGCAAAGAAGGATGGGCAGCTAAGCAAAATACACTGTACTTGATTTAGGTGCGTAGCCAAAAAGGTTTAATCCATAGATTTTTGATACGATTAAAGCTTTGGTAGCAGCAATGATTGATATAGTGTTAGCATTAAGTTTTACGCTTGAAAGGCATTTTATTATGTTCAAACGTTTGTTTAGTGAGTTGAGAAGTTTTAAAATATGGGTTTCCCATCTATATCTATTATTAAATTCGATACCTAATATCTTTAAGTTTTCGGTATTGCTTATTGTAAAATTATTACATGTTATATTTGGGTGACAGTGTTTTTTCTTGCATATGTGTATGTGTTTACATTTTTTTATTGGTAGGCTTGCGCCTGAGTAATTGCACCAGTTTAAAATATCATTGTGAATGTCGTTGAGATTTATATTTGTGCTTTTTTGTTTATTCATTTTTGTAATGAGGGCGAAATCGTCTCCGTAGGCGAGAAAATCTATTTCTTGATGTAATGATATGACGTTACTGAGTTTGTTGTATGCAATGAGAAATAGTATGACTGAAATTGGGGACCCTTGGGGAATCCCATTTTGGAGTGGATATGTTTCGGAGAATTGATAATCTATTGTTACCTTAAGTTTTCTGTTCGCCATAAAGTTTTTAATATAATTGAATATTTTAGGGCCTATTTTCCATGATATTAGCTGGTCCAGAACGGTGTGTACTCCGATTTTATTATACGCTTTGCTAAAGTCGAGCGAGATAATTGACAAGTTTTTTTTTTTTGGGCCAGGGAGTACGTGATCTGATGGTCTAGATCAGTGGTGCACAGCGTTGGCAAAGCTACCAATACCAGCGCAACATTTTGGCTTCGTATGCTTACACTAGCAAACACAAACTAATTCGCTGCTGGCGTCACTACAGTTCGCTAGCATCGCATACACGACTTGTATGAGAAAGCCGAGTAGCTCCCGGAGACTCCCATGCGCACCACTGGTCTAGATATACTAGATACTTATTTATTTATTAAAATTAACTATAATTAATTAAAATTATAATTAATGAAGCACTAGCTGCCAGGGCTATCGGCTTATGTTATATATAGTTATGTGTCTTAAAGTAGCTTAACTATGTGTATCTTTTTACAAAATTCGAAGATATGCTTAATATTTTTTTCGTTTGGATTACAAAGAAGCTCGAGGGGATTGAGGTGTTGGAAGATGGATGTTCTAGGAGTTCTTAAGAGGGGACAGTAGACAAGGATGTGGGATAGTGAGAAAGTACTACTTTGACAAAATTGGCATGTTGACGGTGGTTCATTTTTGAATAAGTGAGCATGTGTTAGATTGGTATGACCCAACCTCAGGCGAACGAAGCATCTGTTCATAGCAGTGGTGGTGGACGTTGGTAGATTAATTGGGCATCTTGTGTGGGTTGCACATTTGGTAGAAGTGCAAGATTTCCATACGTAGATTTGGATAATAGCTTTGCAATGTTTCTGCTTGAAAATGGCATAAAAGTCATAAGCGGTGGTCCAACTATGGACTTGGATCCATCTGTGTAAAATAGCCCCCAGTTCAGTTTTTTGTAGTAGTCTGCAACTTCATAGAACATTTTCCTGCAGGTGATTGGCTTAGTTGATTGTTTCTGGTAGAGTGTGAGGTTGCTCATAAAGGAATTTTCCTGCAGCAACCACGGAGGAGTCTTCCATTTTGGACCAGGTGTGGGTGTCAATTCCGACGAAGACGCTATATCGTATATACATGTAAGTGCGGAAGAAAAGTTAGGTCGTCGTTTACGTTGTTTTAGAAGCTTTATTTCTTTTTGGATGACAGTGTTACTGTTGGAGTGAATTATTTGAGATTGTAGATATCTTATATAGTTTAGTCGGTCTTCAATTGTAAGTAACCCGCTCTCTGCCAACAGCATATCCGTACGCGTGGTTTTAAAGGCCCTCAGGCTACATCTGGCGGCTGCATGGTATGGTCCTTTTGTTACGGCCAAGTGAAATTTTGCGCACTGTCCATATAGTGATAATCCATAATCCATTTTGGAGAGAAGGGTAAGTTTGGTTACGTTAAGGAGAGTGTTAGTGTGGACATGACCCTTGTTAGAAGAGACGTATTTAATTACATTTAACCTGACAGCTAAACTACTTCTTAACCTAATACAGTGTGCTTTAAATGTGTGCTTATTATCGAAAATTAATCCTAGTATTTTGAGATTTTGTACATTTTGGATTATTGTGTTATTATTAATAATAGTAACCAGATTGCAGTTGTGTTGCCGGCATATGTGAAGGTGTTTGCACTTTTCAACAGATAATTTTGCGCCGGAAAGCTGGGACCACCTGTCAATGCTTAACAAGGCGTTTTCGAAGTGATGTTTGATTTCCTTTGAGTCCTTGCTGTTGCATATTAGATATAGGTCATCGGCATAGAGGCAGTGCTCGATGTGTTTGTGTTGAAGCAGAGTTTTACTCAGCTCGTTAAACAAAGTAACCGAGGAAAATGGCATATTACGCAACATAGGATAGGATATCTTGTCTTGACCAGGAGTAGTCCCACTGAAGGATTTTAAACAACTATCAAACTCTTTAAATGAAAACTGAAAATCAATAATTACTGCATTTTTATTATAATTGAAATTTAAGCACCGCCGAGAGCTACGTTTTTTTGACAAAAGCATACAGAGAAGTTTGAGTCCGCAGAGTTTGAAGACCAATTGCGCGCAAATAATTCTGATATTTCCCTTGGGATAATGACAGTAATTGTGGTGGAAACTATGGTGGTAATGGATTGAGGATTGTAGATGCCAACTAATTTCCGAATATCTTGCCAAATTAGAGAAGTTGGAGTGCTTCGGTTCATCTTACAAGTGAAGTCTGCAAAACTATTAAGTTTCGCTTCCTTTTTGGCTTTGTTGAATTGGTAGTTTGCTCTTTTGTATGCTACAAACCTATCGTTAGTTAGAGAGTTCCGGTACAGGCTCCAAGCGTTTGCATCTCTCAAAGCCTTCAATTCCGGAGACCACCAAGAAGGAAGGAAGAAGTGCGTGGGATTGATTCATTATTGATATTGTCGACTGGCGGAAATGTTAAAGAAAGCTCAACAATTTTGTTACGGAACAGTGGCCAGTTTGTTTTTTTTGTGTTGAATTGTGGAATTTTATGAAAGGGAACGTATCTATCTAGTTTCACTGACGTTATTGCCGGAAAGTGTTCGCTGTTATGCAGGTCATTTACTGTGTTCCAGTTACACAGCGGGAGGAACTGGGAAGAGTAAAATGACACATCTATGTGCGTGAAAGAGTTATGGGTGGAGTGGTGGTTGTTTAATATGGAAAGGTTTGATCCTAATATGAAATCTTCGATAATCCTACCTCTTGGATTAGAACAGGGGGAACCCCAGAGGGGGCTCCAAGCATTAAGGTCACCAACTATTACTACTGGACTATTAATTACGTTTAATTATTAAATAAATCAGAGGATGAAAAGGTTTGCTGAGGTGGAACATAAATAACCATAAGACTATGGTTAAATGAACTTTTCATTTTAATTCAGCTGCAATAACTCGAAGAGAAGAGTTGATATTAACAATGGTGTATGGTATGCTTTTGTGTATCAATAATGCAGCCTTGCTTAGCAATAGTGTTGTAGCTGAAATTGTGGAAGTGACCATTGTATTGCTTGGGAAGAAATGGTTTAGAGTTATATTGGCAGTGCGTCTCTTGGAGACATATGACTTTTGGGTAATGATCTTTAATTAGTATTTCTAGATCTAAGTAGTTATTGTGATAACCGTGGATATTCCATTGCAGAATATTCAGCATCGGTATAACTAAGAGTAAATTAATTCTCTTAACAACAATACACTTAATGTATTGAGGCAAGTGATATTTAAGCATTGTTGTGGGCTGTGGTTATACTGAAATCTAGTGAGGGAGTACTTGGTGTAGTTGAGTGAGAATATGAGAGATAAGTTATAATTTCTGAGAGTGAGGAAGGTATGGATCAGAGTTGCTAGATGTGGGGATTACGCCCCATTTTGGGGATGTATGAAACCATTTGGGGATAGATTTTTTCGTTTGCGGATGTGGGGATTTTATGGGGATTTTTGTTTGGATTAAAATTTTGATATTGAAACTAAAACATATATTTCTTGGGCTGCCCACAAAAATTTCTCGAATAAAGATTTTATTAGTACATCCTTTTTGCGCGATATGTTTGTAAGGTTTTCCTAACGCCGTCAAAGCATTATTCGGCGGAGATGTCTGCTTTGATTGGCTTTCACTGAACAAATAATTTTCGCAACAACCTCCACGAAAGAAATTCTAAAAAATAAACGGCAATCTTTAGCTATTTGAGACTTCTACTTTATTACACTAAAAAAGTTAGATTACTTTTTGATTTCAAACTCTTATTTATGCTGTTTCTTTTGTAGACTGAATTATATATTAAAAGAAAATTAGTAAAAACAAGTAATTTTTAGCAAAAAAAAAACCGACTTCAACTCTCATATAAAAAATATATATATATATATATATGTCTCATGATCCACTGATCGGATCTTAACCAAATTTGATGGGACCACCTCTGAGACACTACCTTTTCGATGCAAAAAGAATTATCGAAATCGGTGGACGTCGTCCAAAGTTATGCGGTAACATACATAAAAAAAATATAATAATAATATTCCGACGAACCGATAACCTCCTCCTTTTTTGGAAGTCGGTTAATAAATAAATAAACATATGTTGTAAAAACATATATCTTTGAATTTTGTTGCTAAATCTCTGACCATAGTTGTACGTATAACCAAATGACCTCATGCATGTACANTATTCCGACGAACCGATAACCTCCTCCTTTTTTGGAAGTCGGTTAATAAATAAATAAACATATGTTGTAAAAACATATATCTTTGAATTTTGTTGCTAAATCTCTGACCATAGTTGTACGTATAACCAAATGACCTCATGCATGTACATATGTACATATACATATATAAATTTGTGAAAATGTGTAGAGAAAAGTATTCAAAACTGTATTAAAATGAAAACTGTGTTTAAATGAAAACTGTATTAAAATGAAAACTGGATTAAAATGAACTAACACAAATGTGAATACATGCTTTTTTTATTTCTTACTAAAGGGGATTTAAATGGGGATTTGAAAGAAAAATGGGGATTTTTTGGGGATAACTGCGGCCCGATATGGGGATGAGGTACAAAAATATTCTGGCAACACTGATATGGAATGTAAAACTGGACTAGTAACTGTGACGTTTTGAGTGCTATTGTTGAGACATTTGAAGTTATTAGCAGATGGATGAGGATTTGAAATATGCGAGTGGAAGTGGTTGTTTCAAGATTAGTGTTTTTGACATAGTAAATTCCTGAGAAGGAACCGGGCGGGAGGACAAAACCGGTTTTGTTACTATCTTTATTTGTATTTGCATTATTTTCTTCGGTATTTGAATTCAGAACTGCTGCGAAAGAATTATCACGGTTGAAAGGGAGTGGGTTTGATTGTTTGTATAAACGTCTTGCTTCGAAAATACTATACTTGTTTTGCGTTTTTAGTTTTAGAATTTCTTTCTGCTGTTGGAAGATAGGACAAGAGGAGGCGGATGCGGGGCGTGGACCTAGACAGTTTGCACATAAATCTCGATTTCATGTGGATGGGTCATGTGGCGGTAATTTACACCCTACACAAATAGGATTGTTTTTGCAGAGTTTAACCGTGTGGCCAAACCTTTGGCAGCTCTTGCACCGCACAGGGTTTGGAAAATATTCCCTAACTGGTAGTTTGTACCACGCAATGTCCACATTTTTAGGGAGAGTATATAAATTGAATGTTAGCAAGACTGAACCGGTAGGGACAAAGTTATTGTTGATTTTCTTAGTGAACTTGTATACGTCGACTACACCCTGACTTTTCAAGTCTTCTAAAATTTCTTCTTCTGATGTAGGCATAAGATTTCTGTCGTATATCGTACCTTTTGTGGAGTTTAGACTATTATGGAGTTCGATTGAGACTTTGCACAGGCCGCCGAAATTAGTCGTTTTAATAAATTTATCAGCAACATGCTGGTTCTTTGTTAAAACCAGAAGACTATCATCACGAAGCATGCTAACTGATTATATTTCTGTGCTAATGGAATCGAGTGCCTTTTTTTTAGCAAATACACTAAAGTTAGACAATGGTTTGCTTTCCTCTATTGATTTAATAATAGGGCTATTCGCGATTCGGTGCATAAGAGCTGACAAATTTATGCAATTGCAGAAATATGCCATGGATTGTGAGCGACCTTTATTAAACTGTCAGCTTTTGCAAAACAATTTTTGTGCATCAGCTTTGGTTTTGTTTATGAATGCAATGCATAGCATTTTTATGCTATGGATTTTCGGTATTGCAAATTTGCCAAGCCATGACAAATGCAAATGCGTGTATTTTGTTTGTGTATTGCAAATAATTTGCAATACAAATTTGCAATGCAATGATGCTAGGCCATTTGCACCGGATCGCGAATAGCCCTATTGATAAATTTAGGTTGCAAATTGTTTTTTTTTTCACTGGAAGTTTGGGAAACACTTCATTTGTTATATTCACTCTTTTCTTCCGTTTGGCTCTGGGGCTGGTTTGTGTCGATATTACTGTGTGAGTTTGAAGTTTGATTGAAAGAAAGTAAAGAATTTGAGAAAACATAATGCGTTAAGCACTAACAAGGCAAAGACTATTTAACTCTCCGTCAGGCACATGTTTCGATTGGCAAATTGTATACATTTATATAGAAATTATGTGCGACATTTGTTCAGTTAAACTTATTTATTGTATGTTATTCAAATATTTACTTAATTTAAGAGCTTTCTTTTTTTCTTTATTATTTAAATACACTGGCGATCAAAACTGAGTGCATGTTCGACATTTTATTATTTACAGTAACATAACTTTTTTAATAATAAGCGGATTGCTTTGAAATTTTCAGCAATTTGTCCTTATTCCCTTAGGTATAAAGCCAAGTATACAGAAAAATTAACAAGTAATTCACAGCAAAAACGCAAGGCAACTCTCTTCACTCAGTTTTGAACTTTTCTGTTTTGAGATTTTAGGAGGTATATATCAAGAGGATTGTGGAGACTCCTTTGCTTTTAATTGCGATTTTTAGGGACACGAATTTCGATACGATACGATACCATATCGAT